>NW_019272067.1:301925-351411 GCF_002738345.1 Cucurbita maxima
AAAAAAAAAAAAAAAAAATGTAGGTATGATGGAGGGACAATAAGGATAGTGTGAACCCGTCATGGAGTGGGATCACTTTAAAAGGAGTGTAATAGCCTAAAAATAAATAAAAAAATAAACAAATAAAAAATAAACTTTATAAAAAAAATAGTTAAAATAATAATAATAAATAAATAAATAAATTAATTAATTAAATTAAAAAAAAAATTCTTTCCCCACCTCTCTCCACTAACCTCTCATCCCTTCCACAATTATCTCTCCTCGACTCATCCTTACCCCAACTGCAAAAAAAGAAAGAAACAGAAAAACAACAATGGTCAGATTTGAGAAGAAGTAAAATGGTTTTCAACTTAAGGTGCAAATTTAGAGATTTTTGTCAGTTATTACGGTAAAATTCTATCTCATATTTCCTTTTCTCCTATAGTTATGGTTATAAGAAATTAACATGTCTGTAATAATCAGATCCCATATACAATTGATTAGATTTTTGTTAGCATTGAGTTATACGAAATAAGGTCATAAGGTTAGATTCAATAAAATTTTAGTTGTCAGATCTATAAACTAAAAGATCGTAGCCAAACAACGGACTTAAAATTTGGCAGTAATATCTATTTACACAATTGAAAACCTACTTAGAGAATTAAAATAATTAGAGAGAGAGGGGAAGATTGAGAAAGATTTGTTGAACAGGATTTAACAATAAAACATTAAATATGAGAGGTGAGTGAGCTTCTTTAAATTTTGTCTAACAGAAAATATCAGAATTTTATGATGACCATTAGGGAAATAATTTTATAGAGTTCAAACTTGAAATTGATGTCATGAGCTTATATAGGTTGACTTGAAACTGATGTCATGAGCTCATATAGATTGACTCAGATTTCAAAGGACGGAATCGAACTTTCATTAAAGATATATTTGTGACAACGACTTAAGCGAGCCAGGTAAGTGACCTTACTATCAGCATGGTTATATTTGATGTTGACACGTGCCATGTGGTTCTGCATGTGTCATATATATTGATATGTGTGAATTGTCTGTGGATCGATATGCTTCATATATGTTATGTTATGTTATAATATGTGGATTGTATGATAATAATTATGGTATAATGTGCTCAAGGATATGTTTGAGATAGGATACGAGAAGAATGCACAAAACGAAATGTAACGATAGGAGTAAGATACGTTCATGAAACGTTAAGATTAGGTTACATACCGGAGTGCTATGGATAGGAGAGATTGATGAAAGAATACTGTTAGGTTATGGGTAGAAAATGATAGGTTTGTGATAGATTGATAGAACGATAGCGTTAGGATACGTTCTTCTGATGATATGACTAAGGTACGTTACGTAATGATATGTCTGTTATAAGTATAAGAACGTTAAGGCTATGGTAAGTTAGAGAATGATATGACTGATATGATATATTGTATGCTAGATTATTGTGCTTAAGTACGTAGTCATGTGAACGTGAATGTATGCTATGTATGTTGTTTAGTCTGATGTGATGTGTAATGCATGTAACGATATGTTATTCTTGAATGGTTATGGCATGATTGTATGGAATGTTTGAATGTAAACAACATGAATTGTATGACATGAAATACGGTAAACTATCTGGAATCATAACCCCGATAGGAATATGTATGAAATGTAAATTGAAAATGAGAAGGATATGAAGTATGGAACGTGACAGTGGGGTTATGTTCATTAATGATAAATGTAGAAGTAGTGGGACCTCATGCATTATGTGTGTTCATGCATCTGGGGGATACCCCTATCCCATCACGAGGGTACGGACTCGTACATCCAATGGCAGGACAACGATCGTTATGCGTTGCATAGCGCTGCTGTGATGGTTACTAATTTTAACGGGTCCCGACATAAGGGGCTCCCAGAGTATGCCCATCGGATAAGGATAGTGCGAACTAGCTGGTGAGCCCATACTCGCACGTATGGGTTGTGTGTAGAGTATATGGTACACGTCCACGATTACCAGTTAGGACAGCACCATAGGGAAAACGAAACAAAACGAAACTAAAGATAGATCCCATCATTTCATTGCATGTGATTGTTGCATTTAACCCCAATAGTGGGGTCGCTTACAATTTCTTTAAATACTCAAGCCTTGTGCTACTACATTTTTCAAGTTAAGGCAAGACATTCCTGTACGGCTGACGACGGCATCGCAACTCAAGATCATGGCACATGCATAGAATAATGGTATTTATTTTCTTAGACTTAGGCTAGAATAGGATGTTTTAAACTTAAACGCTTATTTATTTTATTTTGGGTCTTTTGTTGTGTCGTTTTAAAGATGTTTTCGAAACACGTAAGTCCATGGCTGTGTTTTAAGTTAAAGGTTATGTTTTATGGAATTTAAATGAAGTCTTCTGCATTCAATATTTATGGTACGTATACAGTAGCGACCTTAAATTAAGTAGAAAATTTCGGATCGTTACAAGAAGGCTTCCTCAATCAGTATTAATCCAAAGGAGAACACTCAAGGCAAACACTCTGTGTTAGGCCACTTGACCCAAGGCGGACACTCTGTGGAAAGATATGACAGGGACTTCATGAGACTAAAGAGGTTCCACAGATGACTAAGAAGTTTGTCTTGAGTCTGGATCGAGACTTGCCGCACGGTGGAAGCTATAGACCCGAAGACATATGAGGAGACTTTAAGAGCTACCAAAGTCTTATTAAAAGCTCAGGGATGAAGCACGACGTGAGTAGCAAGTAACTGTTGGACGTAAACAGCTATATGACTCAGTAGATTCAGACCATCGGCCATCGGCGCATAGTCCCTACTATGTCAACCCATCTGTCTTGCGAAAAGCGAGAGGCACCCTTCCCAATGCACAAATTGACACCCCAAAAATCAGGATGGGGCAGTGGAAGAGGGGAAACAGGGTGCAAGATCTATGGAAAGTTGCATGGGGAAGGTGTGGCTAGGACGAGAGCCTATTTTCGATGTGGTCAAAAATGTCACATCGCCATCAATTGTCCAAGGACACCAAAAACCAACCTAACCCACCTAGAGCAGTGGAAGAGGCAGATAGACCAGTGCAAACTGTGAAAAAATTACTCGCGTATTTGTGAAGGAGATGTCGAGGGTGGAGATACAAAGAGACAAAGAACACTAAGTTGATCTAAAAAAACACTTTTTTATTACTTCTCAATATTCTTCTTTCTTTTTTCTTTGCTCGGTTTCTTTTCTAGTTGACTTTACAATAGAAAGACTGTGCATTTATAAGTTTTTCTAATTCTAATAATAGGTATGAGAGTGCCACAAATAAACCTGCCATTATTCTTACAAAGGCTCTTGGCCTCTTCTTTCTTTACTGACTTTTCAAATTGAACTCTAATAATAAATTAACTAATATTGGCATTTACCATTTAAAGTTTATTTAACAAAACTTCCTCATATACTTCAATGCTATACTCCACCTGGCCGTTTTCATTTTCTCAAGCTTAGTCGTGGCTTTTTCAATTTCCTCTCCTTGTCCTCGAGCAGCAAACTAAGCTTATTCTTTTCTGACGAAACTTCAGTTGGAGATTCTCGAAAATAGCCCATTTGAGACAGTAACTCCTCATTTCTTCCGTTCTCAGCCACGCTCGACTTGGTCAAAGATGTCATAGCTTCTTTCAGTTTACTCAATTCCCTTCGCAAGTCCACAATGACATTTTCCACTTCCACTTTTGCCTTCTCCATTTCGGCTTTATCACGAGTGATTATCTCAATCGTGCGTCGTAAATTCACTGCCTCCTATTGGACTCGATTCAGATTCACGTCAAGTGAGTCTCTCTGTTGAGTTAGCATCTCTACATCTTTCTCCTCCCTCAATAGCTCTTCCACTAAACCATCAATCTCCATTAATAAGTCATTCTCTTTCTCCACACCTTCTTCAATTCTCTTCACAAGCTCAGAGATTACCTTCTCATTCTCTTCCTTCTCGTGTTTGAGATGGAAAGAACTCTCACTCGGCTCAGCTACTTCCTTCTCTAACCTTTCAATCTCTATTTCTAAATATTTCCTTCTCGCTCAGCGATTTCAACGTCTGCAACTGAAACTTCTCCACAGATTTATCCATGACAGTTTTGGGTTGTTGCTCTAAATCTTTGTTCTCCTTCTCATGATCTGGCAGATTCTTTGGCTCGTTCACTGATCGCGTGGGCTTCTTCTTCGCCATTGTTTTGGGATTTTGAAGGGATTGCAGCTTGCATTTGCATCATCTGTTTCTCATGTTCAATATGCATTTTTACCATCCTTTCTCTCCATTCCATCTTTTCTTCTTCCATTTTCTCTTCCATTCTCATCCTCTTTCTTCTTTCTTCCTCAAATTTTCTTTCCCGCCATTGAAGCTCTCTCTCTTCGAGCTCAAGCTCTCTGTAATCCAGTTGTTCATCCTTCTTCGATTTTCTCGTCTCCAATATCGTGATTTCGTCAAATCCGCTGCATATCACCTCATTTTCAACGGCTTCCATCGTCTCACGACTACCGCCATCGTCTTTAGCACCACCGTGTTCTTTTGCTTTCAGATCTTCATTTTGGGTCATCAAGATAATACCTTCATTTGTTGCGTCATCTAAGGCTAGGTTGATCGTTTCTTCCACATTTTATCGGCTCGACAATCTTTTGCAACATGCCCCATTCTACTACAATTGTAACATTTGTCGAAGTTATGACCATATTTATGACATTTATGGCACTGAATGTTGGAATAGATTGGTCGGTCGCCTCTTCCTTGACTGCGTCTCTTCCACGCCAATTTGCTTGGCTCGACTGTCTCTTCTTCTTATAGTATCCTTCATTACTGCTGCCTTGACCACCTCGACCATTTTTGTGACTTCCACGACCACAACCTCTACTTTGAAAATTTTGAGAGTAGCGTACCTTTTCATATTTGATTGATGTCTTGGTTTGAAGTGCTTGATCAAGTGTTTCCTCCTTCTTCTTACATTGCTCGTGTGTCTCGAGAGAACCGGCGAGTTCATCGATCGTGAACGTCGCTAGGTCTTTTGACTCTTCTATCGCACATACAAAATTCTCGAAATTGTTGGTTAATGACCTCAAGATCTTCTCCACAACCGGGTAACATTTCTCCGTTTCGATTGAGCTGGTTTACCACAGTCTATACACGCGTGATGTAGTCAGATACATTTTCTGACTCCTTCATCTTCATGCTCTCCAACTCGCCACGAAGAGTTTGGAGACGCACTTGTTTGACTCTGTCGGTTCCTTTGAACACTTTTCCTAAAGTTTCCTACGCTTCTTTTGAAGTAGTTTCACTGACAATCTTCTCAAAGCCCGATTCGTCGACGGCTCGAAACAACATGTATAGTGCTGCCTTATCCTTTGATCGCATCTCTTTTAACGCTTTGTTTTGTGCCACCGTATAACTCGTGGTATCTTTTGGTTCTTCGAAACCTTTTTCGATCACCTCCCATGCATCTTGAGAACTGAGAAGAGCTTTCATTTGGATGCTCCAATTCTCATAGTTTGTCTTCGTTAATCATGGTTGCGGCATTTGACCCATCACATTTGCCATTAGCTCTGATACCAATTTGTTAAAGAAAACTCGTTAATTTGTGAAATAAATCTCACACACACCAACAATAGAGCGCTCTGATACTAATTTGTGAAAAAACTACTCGCGTATTTGGGAGGAGATGTCGAGGGTGGAGAGACAAAGAGACAAATAACACTGAGTTTATCCAAAAAACCCTTTTCTATTACTTCTAACTCTAATAATAGGTATGAGAGTGCCACCCATAAACCTACCATTATTCCTACAAAGGCTCTTGGCCTTTTCTTTCAGCGCTTTTCAAATTAAACTCTAATAATAAATTAACTAAAATTGGCATTTGCATTTAAAGTTTATTCAACACAAACTCGTGCTCAAGCTAAGGTATATGCATCCACCAGCAAAGACACTGGGAGGTTCGACACCGTGGTGACAGATACACTAACTTTTCTAGTTCATTATGGTTTTACCATATTTGATTCTTGCTCTATGCATTCTTTTATGTTTGTTTCTTTTGTTACACGCGTAGGGTTCAAATTAGAACTCTTATTGCATGTATTGTCTGTAAGTACCCCTGCGGGGGTAGACCTAGTAGCTAAGGATAAAGTAAAAGATGGTCAAGTAATCATAGCCGATCAAAACATATGCGTAGACCTGATAGTAGTTAACATGACAAACTTTGACGTAATATTAGACATGAATTGATTAGCTAAAAATCGCGCTAGTATAGACTATTGTAAAAAGAAAGTAATATTTTCGCCATTTTCGAGACCCAACTTTAAGTTTAAAGGCACATGATTCGTGACTACCCCAAAGGTAGTCTCAATGATAAAAGCTAAGAGACTAGTTCAATAAGGTGGTTAGGTATAGTAGCAGGTGTCGTAGACGTAAGAGAAAAGGAAAAGACACTAGACATTGTATCAGTAGTGAACGAATTTTCAGACGTCTTTTCAGAAGACCAACCAAGAATACCCCCTTCCCAAGCTATAGTATTTGCCATAGAACTCGAAGCAGGAACTGGGCTTATTTCCAAAGCACCCTATCACATGGCGCAAGTAGAGTTGAAAGAACTCAAGGCGCAGTTACAAGACCTATTAGACAAAGGCTTCATTCGACCTAGGGTATCCCCTTAGGGTGCGCTAGTGTTATTTGTCAAAAAGAAAGATGAATCGATGTGCTTGTGCATCGATTATAGAGAACTAAATAAGAGAACGATAAAGAACATATAGATCCACTGATCTCTATCTTCATCATTCATTGCCTTTTTATAGGTCAATGGATCCTCAACGCCATCATCAGGTATGATGACTTGAGTTTCTGCGAAACCCAAGTAACAATCGGGTTGAGGTATAATCCTCCCACTACGTCGAGGCATTCTCAACTCTTGAGAAGGATGAGATTGACCAGAAGTGTCAACTCCATCAATAACTCTTGTTGAAGAACCAGCTTGATCAACAAATCTTGTTGTATTATCAGTAGATTCTTTAGAAATCTCACTCAATACTAGTTTGCTGCGTGGTTGATGATTTCTTACGTGGTCTTCATCTAAGAATGTAGCGTTTGTTGATACAAACACTTTATTTTCTTGAGGGTCATAAAACAAACCACCTTTCGTCTCTTTGGGGTATCCTACGAATAGATATAATTTTGAACGACGTTCTAATTTCTTGGGGTTTTGCAACAACACATGTGCTGGACATCCCCAAATTCTGAAGTGACGTAAACTACCTTTACGCCCTTTCCATAACTCATAAGGTGTTTTCGAAACACTCTTAGTAGAAACCATGTTCAAAATGTATGCAGTAGTCTCCACTGCATATCCCTAAAACGGATCGGGTAATTGAGCGAAACTCATCATGGACCGAACCATGTCTAAGATAGTTCTATTTCTCCTTTCTGATACACCATTTTTTTGAGGCATACCAGGGACTGAGAGTCAGGACCTTATTCCATGTTCTATCATATAGTCCTGAAATCTTAAGTCCATGTACTCTCCTCCTCGATCTGATCGAAGTGTTTTAATAGTTTTAGCTAATAGACTTTCAACCTCAGTCTTATACTCTCTGAATTTTTCAAGAGCTTCGAACTTGTGACGCATTAGGTAAAGATAGCCATACCTTGAATAATCATCAATAAAACTGATGAAATATTCATACCCTTCTCGTGCTTTGACATTCATTGGACCACAGAAATCTGTATGCACGAGTTCTAAGGTTTCTTTGGCTCTATAACCTTTTTCGGAAAACGATCGTTTAGTCATTTTACCCTCAAGACAAGACTCACATGGAGGTAAAGAGTTGTCTTCTAACTTATTTAGAAGTTCTCTTTTAAACAATCTCTCAATCCTATTGAGATTAATGTGGCTTAGTCTCAAGTGTCAAAGGTAGGTATTAGGAGAAATCTTTTGTCGTTTATTTTGAGTTTCAATTGTTTTAAACATCTCGGTATTTAAAATATCTTTTGTTTTGCTCGGTTTTAACATATATAAGTTGTTTTCTAGTTTTGCAGAACAAATATGAATACCTCTTTTGCAAATGAACACTTCATTGATTTCAAAAGATACTTTATACAATTGTTCTAATAAACAAGAGATAGATATTAGATTTCTTTTCATTCCTGGAACAAAATGTACATTATCTAATATAATGAATCTATCTCCAAAAAATAACTTTAAATTTCCTACTGATCTTGCTGAGACAACCTCTCCTGTTCCAACCCTGAGTGTTATCTCGCCGTTCGCAAGCATTCTCCAAGAGCTAGTTTCCTGGTAAAAAGAACAAATATGATTAGTGGCCTCTGAATCTAGTATCCAAGTTGAGTTATCATACTCTACTAAACATATTTCTACAACGAGTAAATCATATTTACCTTGTTGTGTCTTTTCAGCTTTCTTCTCTGCAAGGTATTTTGGGCAGTTTCTCTTATAGTGCTCATTTTCGTTGCAATGGAAACATTTCCCTTTATCTGCCTTTTGAGCCTTGTGTTTGCGGTTAGTAGGAATTTTTTTTTTTTTCCCTTTACCCTTCTTCTTCATCAAAACACTTTTAAAAGTTGAAGGTTCAGACTTATTTTTGGAGAACGATCCTCGTTGTAATTTCTTGGAGATAGCAACATTTGCTTCTCCTGTACGTCCCTTGTTCGTTAAGAGGGACTGATAAGTCTGTACCTCATGGAGAAGAGCAGACAAGTTATATTCTATTTTGTTCATCACCACATTTGTGCGGAACTGAAAGAAGCTCTTCGGAAGAGACTCCATGATAAAACTGACTTGACTCTTCTCATTAATGACAACTTCATTTTCTTCTGCCACATTGAAATGAACCATCATGTCCAGGACATGTTCTCTAACTGAGGTCCCTTCTTTCATATGGCAGTTGTAAATGTATTTTATGGCTTCATGTCGAAGGGAGAAGGACGGTTGTCCAAACATCCCTTTTAGAGATTCCATAATCTATTTAGCACTACCCATAACATCGTGTTTCTTAGCCAAAACATCAGATATGCTGGCTAGAATGTACACTCGGGCTTTGTCATTTGCCTTTATCCATCTTTCATACGCATCCCGAACTGTTCGGTTTGCATTTGAGTTGGGGTTTGGAGAACATTCCTCAGTTAAAACAAACCTTAAATCATCAATTACCAGTATTGTGTTTAGGTTTGATTTCTAAGTTGCGTAATTGTCGTCGTTTAATTTCTCAAAAGCGAGTAATTGTACTATTGAGTTTTTCATGCTGTGATATAAAGAAAATTCTATTAGTGATTTGACTTAATCCTGTTTAATCCAATCAGTTTTAGCAAATGTAATAATGTACCAAAAAAATTATTAATTTGCAACGATACTTTAGTGAGTTATAGCAACTGCTACCAAGGGGCAGTCAATCACTCATTCACTAAACCAAGACATTCTTGACTTAAACACTAATTCCAGATTAACTCTTGTTCCTATAGTGTTTTAGTTATCGCTATTTTGGTTAATAATATACTAACTCTTAGTAATTCTTTGCAAGTGTGACCCACCAATTTCAGACCTCATAGATCGGTCCCAACAACGCTATCGAATGAAAAAGCCAAAGTTGGGAATGAACCTAAGAAATCCTATCCATTTCTGGAGTTTGTGCTATTTCGACTCCCATGTTACGACCCCCCGAATGGGTAGTTGCTCTAGGACAACATGCAGGTGGAACATGAGAATCTCACGGTGCAACCTAGTGGTGGAGACCATAGGACGTGTTGATATACTTCCTTCTCCCACTTGCTATAAATACTTTCTCTATTCACCTTGTTATTGACTCATGCAAATACCTTCCGAATGGAGGATGCTCCCAGGGCGACACGAGGCCGAGCATGAATCTCACGGTGTGAATTTTTCAGAGAGCGTGAAAAGGAAAACTATGTATCTCATATACCTTTTTCCTCCCACTAAGTATTTTAGACTATTGGGTATACTCATTACTTAGGTATATTTCGGCTAATTAAATATAACCTAATTCTAGGTGATTTTTCCAAAACTTACATCACTCAAGCATGCTCATAAAACTGGCCTAACTAAGCTCAAGTACTGGTCCGATCTCCAGGTAGTAGGTGTTCCGTAAACCGTCAACTTAAGTACCTCCAGCCTTAGAAAAGATCATGCCAAGTGAGCTTTCTTGTAAGCACAATTTTACAAGACATCGACCTATTTTAATTATTAAAATTGATCGTGCTTGGTTCTTAACCTTAAGTGAGCATGCACTTATCTTCATTATAGATTTTAACGTCTATCTCGTTTTATGACGTTGAAAATAACCTATAACATGCATCTAACATGCTTTATATAACAATTATATAATCATCCATTCCATGCAATAATATAACAATTTATATCTATCACTCATGGAACCCTAAACATGCATACTATACATTATAACACTTATAACATACTTGGAATGCATTTAACATGCTTAGCCTATGGTTGGATTTTAAATCTATATGACATACTTTATGCATATACATTTTCTATTTAATTAAAACATACATTCATAATGCATAATTAATTAAACACACTAAAGTGGGTTTGTTTTGGCATTTTAAAGCAAGCAATTAACTAAATTATTACATTAATAATTAAAAATAACTTGAACCACTCCCGAGGATCACGAACTAGACGAACCAACCCTTAAAATCATTGAATCGGACTCCAAAGGCAGGAAAAACACCCGAACTACCTCTTCCATCTTCTTCTTCGGTTCAGCTTGCTATCTCTTCCATTTTCAATCAATTACAACCTAAAATGAACTCTAATGACTCCATACAAATTACAAACCTTTCTTCATTCATTAAATCCCATACACATTAGGCTTATTACAATAGTTGTATCAAATGGAAGCATAAAAAAAATGTCAAAACCAAAACCATCCACTTTAGCAACCACAAAATTTCATTCATGAAATGGTACCCACCATGATTAAATTAATGTAAATAAAGTGCCTAAAACTTGCTCTAATACCAATTGATGGTGTTAATATAACACATGCGGAAGCAATTTGGATCTTAGGCACTTTTAGAGCATCAATTATAGTAAATAACAAGCATTTTCATAAGTATTAAAACTTAATGAATTTGAATACTAATCTTTTGTAGTTCAAATTCTTTTTTCCTCATGAACCGGTTTCGAACCACCACTAGTGTCTTCTCCAACATTATACTATAGATCATTTTGACTATATACTTGAACTTGATCCACTTTTATGTCTCTACATATAATTCAAGTAATGATACTATAGCCAGAGTGTTCTTAGTTTATTGGATTTAGATTAATAATCGTAAAGTTCACATTATTCAATAACAATCTTTACTGAATAAACATCAATAATAACTTTATTGAAAATAGAATATATCTCTCTTTACAAACTATGAGTTTTAGGACATAAAACCCAATAGGGGTCACCATGAAAACCAAACCCGACTTTCAGCCACCTCCAAGACACATGCAGAGAAGAAAAATAATGAGAAAACGAGAAAAACAGTGAGAAAATCTGACGAAGCTTCGGTAAAGCCAAACCCTACGAAATCGACGTCGAAACCTCCGATTTACGCAACGAAAATAATCCCAGAGACTTTTACACACATCAGGGGTAGATTTAGACGATTCTTACACATTGTACACCGTCGAGCAAGGGAGACAAAACGTCAGATTTTCGAACCCTCTCAGATCCGGGAATGTTAGACCTTTACGAACCAAACAAATACCAAAAATGGAATTAGGGGAGAAGGAGACTTGGAAACGGAGGAAAAAGGAGGGAAAAAGGACGTCGAAACGACGTTTTTGAAGAGAGAGAGAGGTCGCTAGAAAATTTAGTGTAACCGGGCGAAGAAGACGAAGTTCGACCCGAGGACCGGACTCCCGCGACTCGAACCGAGTCCAAACCTCATCTGACGTCAACCCCGTGGCCCAGTCGCCTCAGCCCAAACCAGAAGGCCCAATTACGGCCTAACCCATCAACCGCGACCCGAGACAAAAAACCCAACTGATCCGAGACCCACAAGCCCAATCCAATACCCGACACTCACAGCCCAGCCCACCTACAAACCTTTCCTTTCAGTCTAGGCCCGATCCATCACTAGAAGTCAACCTAGACCTGCGACTGCAACCGAAAAAATCCGTGCCTCGACCCGAGACCACTGCACACGCGTCATCCTCTGGTTGTGCCACATGGCACGTCTACAGCGCGACAACCCTTGACTGTGGCAGTTTAATCGGCTCGACGGCGGCTTCTTGGCTCCAGCAGCTTATTCGGCTCGAAAAACCTGTTTCTATCTTGTTTGTCACCGTTCTGACCCTCCCGAACTTAGTTTCGACCCCGTTTAAGGTAAAATAGATCATTTTAAGGTCGTATTTCACAAATTCAAGTTGAAAATTAATTATGTTTGTGAAATATTAACAAAGGTATCGAATGATCCAATTGAAACCAACCACCAACGGAAGCGTAGGACGTATACGATGAGCTAGGAGCTTACGTTTATATTTTAGGGAGTACTTCGACTAAGGCCTATCAAGTAAGTGGCTCACCCGTCGTAGGTTACGCGTTGTTTGTTGTATGTTGGCACGTGCCCGTGGCTTCACACGCGTCATTAAATTGTATGCTAGACTGTTGTGATTAAGTACGTAATCTTGTGAACGTGAATGTATGTTGTTTATTATGATGTGATATGTAGTGCTTATGACGTTTATGATGTTCCTAAATGATTATGGCATGATTGTACGAAATATTTGTATGTATACAACATGATAAATGAAATGAAATGAAATGTAACCCCGTTAGGATTATGTATGATACGTAGACTGAAAAATGAGAAATGACATGTTAGGCATGAAAGATGATAGTGGGGTTATATTCATTAATGATAAAAGTAGAAGTATTGGGGACCTCATGCATTATGTGTGCTCATGCATTTGGGGGATACCCTTATTCCATGACGAGGGTACGGACACGTACATCCAATGGTAGGACAACGATCGTTATGTTTTGCATAGCGCTATTGTGACAGTTGCTAGTTCTAACAGGTGTCCGACCTAAGGAGCTCCCAGAGTATGCTCGCCCGACAATGAAAGTGGCCCAGCGGTGTGAGAACTGGTTGGTGAGCCCATACTCGCACGTATGGGCTGTGTGTAGAGTATATGGTACACGTCCAAATTTATCCGTTAGAACAGCATCGTAGGAAGACAGATTGAAAGATAGGTCCCATCATCTCATTGCATGTGATTGTTGCATAACCCCGATAGGGGGTCACTTACTGAGTATTCTAGAAATACTCAAGTCTCGTGCTACTATATTTTTCAGATAAAGGCAAGGCACTCATGTGAGATCGACGGCGGCATCGCACACCCCGGGACTGTGGCCCATGCATAGGATAGTTGTTTTCCATTTCGTAGTATAAGTTAGTATAAGTTGAATTTTGTTTGCATCATTAGTATAGGTTAGAATAGGTTGAATTGTAATCGCTTAATAAATCATATGGTAGTATAAGACAGTTGTTTCAGTGTTGTTCTCTTTCCTTTCTTTATCTTGTATTCGTTTTTCACGAGGTAATAAAAGAACAGCGTAAGTCGCATTTATGATAAGAGCCCATTTAATGTAAATTCCGTATTTCTAGGTATAGTAATGACCTTAGATTAAATAGGTAAAATTTAGGGTCCTTACAAACAAGTTGTACGCCAAGTCCTCCAAATGCGAATTTTGGCTGTGACAAGTCTCATTCTTGGGCATGTGGTATCAAAGAATGAAATATTCGTAGATCTCACCAAAATCGAAGCGGTTACCAAGTGGAAACGCCCAACTACGGTTACAGTGATGCAGATTTTTCTCGGATTAACTGGGTACTATCGAAGATTTGTGTAGGACTTTGCTAAGATAGCCTTGCCACTTACATAGCTAACAAGGAAGGGCGTACCATTTACATGGAACGATGCGTGTGAGACAAGTTTCCAAAACCTAAAACAAAGATTGGTAACAACCCTAGTGTTTACGGTACCCAAGAGTTTAGAGGGGTATGTGATCTATAGTAATGTTTCTAAGAAAGGACTAGGATGTGTTGATGTAACATGACAAAGTTTTTTCATACGTATCCCATCATTGAGAGAATACGAGAAGAACTACCCTACACATGACCTAGAGTTGGCTGCAGTAGTGTTCGCATTAAAAATTTGGTGGCTCTATCTGTATGGAGAGAAAACCCAAATTTACATCGACCACAAGAGTTTGAAATATTTCTTCACCCAAAAAGAGCTGAACATGAGGCAAAGAAGGTGGCTAGAGCTGGTGAAGAATTATGATATAGATATCTAGTACCACCCTAGAAAGGAAAACGTGGTCGTTGATGCCCTGAGTTGAAAGATGGCCCACTCGTCGACCCTCATTACTAGAGAGGTACGAGTACAACAAAATTTTGAGCGAGCTAACATAGCTGTAGTCACTGAAGAAGTCATAGCACAAATAGCTCAACTCATAGTACAACCTACACTTAGACAAAGAATTATTGATTCCCAACGAGAGAACCCAAGCCTACATAAGATTATGAGTCAACTAGCAGAGGGTCCAGTGGACGAATTCTCAAAATCCTCAGATGACAAATTAATGTGTAAAGGACGCCTATGTGTCCCAGCAATAGAGAAGTTAAGGAAAGAGATACTGACGAAGGCTCAGAACTCGCCATTTTCTATGCATCCAAGTGATACTAAGATGTATCAAGATCTAAAACAACATTTTTTGTGGTGAAGTATGAAGAAAGACGTAGCAAAGTACGTGATAAATGCTTAGTATGTCAACAAATAAAAGCTACCAGAAAAAAAATGGTAGGGATGTTACAACTCGTAAGTATATTGGAGTGGAAGTGGAAAAATATAGCCATGGACTTCATAGTAAGACTACCAAAACTCTAAAGGGCTGCACAGTAATCAGGGTAATTGTCGATAAGTTAGCAATATCAGCACACTTCTTACCAGAAAAAGAAACATATACAGTTGACAAATGGGCTTAACTGTATGTGAAAGAGATAGTAAGATTTCATGGAGTCCTGATGGTAATAGTGTCCGATCGAGATGCATGCTTTACGTCGACATTTCGATTGGACTTCAAAAAGTATTGGGTACTCGTCTCGTCTTCAACACTGCCTTCCACCCTCAAACAAATGCTCAAACGGAGCGTTTGAATCAGATTCTAGAGAACATGCACGCTTGCTTACTAGACTTCTAGGGAAGTTGAGATTTCAAACTACACTTGATAGAATTCTCATACAACAACAGCTTCCAAGCAACCATCGGGATGTTATCGTTCAAGGCCTTATATGGAAAACGATGTAGATCCCCATTATGTTGAGATGAAGAAGGCAATAGAGAATTGGTAGGACCAAAATTGGTGTGAGTCAACAATGAGGCCATTAAGAAAATCCAAGCGAGGATGCGTACCCCTCAAAGTAGACAAAAAAGCTATGCTGATGTAAGACGTAGAAGCTTAGAGTTCGAAATAGGAAACCTAGTATTCCTGAAGGTGTCTTGAGGTTCGGGCGTTAGGGTAAAGTGAGCCCTCGATTCATTGGACCCTTCAAGATTCTTGAGAAAATTGGTTGTCTGCCGTATAAACTAGCCCTACCACCCTCCCTCTCAGGGGTACACAATGTATTTCACGTGTCAATGCTGTGAAAGTACATGACGGACCCTATCCACGTAATAGACTACGAACCCCTTCGACTTAACAAAGACCTAAGCTATGAAGAAAAGCCCATAAGAATCCTTGATCGAGAAGTGAAAGCCCTACGCAATAGAGATATTGCCTTCATCAAGGTACTATGGTGAAACTATTATACTGAAGAAGCCACGTGGAAGCGGGAGGATGAGATAAGAGAAAAATACCCCAAACTAGTGCGGGAGTTTGAGACTTTTAAGGAAGAAAGTTCTTTTTAAGGGTATATAATGTCATAACGCTAGAATTTTGGCGACCGTCATAATTCTCAAGTCCTCAACTAAGACCACACTCCCTCACTCCCTCACTCCCCATTGCTCTCACTTGCTTTCAGCCACGTACGCCTATAAGGAAAACGTCAGAGAGAGGAAAAGGTAGAGAAACACAAGTTAGAGAGAGAAAAATCAAAGTTTTTCGACGAAACCCAAAACTGCAAACCCATAACCAAAATGATCAAACTAGATGTTGGAACGCTCTATTCATGTCAATGATGGTGTTAATATAACACATGCGGAAACAATTTGGATCTTAGGCACTCTAAGTACATCAATTATAGTGAATTAGCTAGCATGTTCAAAAACATTAAAACTCAATGAGTTTGAATACTAACCTTTTGTCGCTCAAGTTTCTTTTTCCTCACGAACCGGTTTCGAACCAATACTAGTGTCTTCTCCAGTATTCTCCGGCCTTAGAACGAGATTGTGAAATCCGGTGAGTGACTAAACTTGAGAGGGATTTAGTATATATGAAGAGAGAGTTTGTGAGAGGTTTTTCTCAATGTTTTTTCCAAAAAAGTCCACCTTCCATGTACCATGATCATTCTATTTATAGAGTCATGTTTGCATGTTCATGCAGATTTGAGATCACCCAATTTTGACACTCAAAAGTTTAAGATTATGTAGCAAATATGCATGCTTGAGTTAACCAAATTTTGACACTCAAAATTCCACTCAAATTTGTGGGGTTTATTTGGCAAGCATGCAAGTTTGGTTAAACCAAATTTTGACACCTCAAAATTCCACTAACATGCGTTTTTTCATTAAATGAAGGCAACATTTTGACTTTCTTCATTTTGATTCAACAATCCATTAGAATTATTAATTTCAAATTAAAGTAATATTAAAAGATTAATTAAACTATTTAATTAATATTTAATATTAATTCAAATGTCAATCCCAATTAATTCCGACACATATTTGATTAAGATATTTAAATCTTATTTAAATATCTAAGATTCTCTCTTTTTGTTTAATTCGTAAATAAAACAAAAATGCGGTTAAATATATCGTATATATGTAGCACATTCTCCCTCATTTGAATTCGAACACTTTGAACTCACTCGTCACACTGTTCTATGGTTTAGTCCGATATGAGCTAGCAGAGGGACCTAATGGACCTAGAGATCATGGGCTCCAATGATCCAAGATTAACCGGTTAAACTCATTAACCTTGTTAACCAACATTCGTTAACTACTAGGACATTCCACTATAGCCTAGTAGTTGCACTCCCCTCACTATAGATATATTTCTGTCCATTTGATATAACCATGATTAGTAAGTCGATCCTTCATAGGTTGTTCGTAACTAGAGCTGGTCAATTTACCGTTTTACCCCTGAAGTTACTTCTTTATCCTTATGTCTCACTAATCCTCTAATGAACAATTTGTTTGTGGTCCAACCAGTAAACCAAATCCCTCTCAGGCCAATGAGAGGGTGGGGCCCCTTGTTCAAGACCTGGAGTCAGCACTTAAGGGAACTACCTCTCTTCTATCCCTAAAAGTGGGTAGAAGTGAATTCCATCTTGCACCCCACGTCCCCAGCCATTTACCCAGTCTCACCCATGCAAATCTAAGAATAATTCCGAATAAACAGAAGTTCATGGTTAGCTCAAGATCAAGATCGAGTTATCTAGGTTATCGAATGAAAAGAAAATCAGTCTCAACAGTAAACAACATTATAAAGTGAAAGTGATTTTTTTCATGGTCCGATCTTATGCAATACTAATTGCATAGGACGCCCCCACTCACATGTCTTCACATGTACAATTTAGTGATCACATTGTTTATATCATATACAAAAGTGGGCTGCATTCATAGTGTCCCTAGAATAAGGTACTCAGCCTTATCCTTATACTATAGATCATTTTGACTATATACTTAAACTTGATCAACTCTTATGTCTCTACATATAGTTCAAGTAAACATACTATAACCAGAGTGTTCTTAGTTTATTGGATTTAGATTAATGATCGTAAAGTTCACTTTATTCAATAACAATCTTTACTGAATAAACAACAATAATAACTTTATTAAAAATAGAATATGTTTTTGTTTACAAACTATGAGTTTTAGGACATAAAACCCAACAGCCACGAAAGGGATCCTCGATGATTGTACGTTCATCTAAAGTACATTTCACATCCCTCCTACGTACATCATTGTCGGTAACAAGAGAGGAACCTCGATTTTTTAGAGTTTCATGGATCTATAATTGTAGGCGTTTTCAAGTCACGAGATGTTGGGATAGGGTAGAATAGAGGTTGATAGAGAAGTAGAGGAAGAAAAAGGATGAGAAATGGTTAGAAAAACGATCAACAAAGGAGAGAGAAGCAGAATCGAAAAAACACAGATGTCAGGAGAAGATGAAAGGATCCATCGGATCTGGGTTAGGTACGATTTGCAACCAACAACCTACAAACCGAGAGCCACCGCGTCTCACGTACGTTTGCAGCCGTCAACCCATTTACTTTGACTCAGTAACCAGCCTAGTTCGCGCCTGGAGCAAACGCAAACCCACGCGCCTGCACGATTAACACGATGCCCAAAATTGAACACTCGGCCCAACCCACGTAGTCAGCGTAGGCAACCCAACTCGACCCGCAACAACCTATTTGTAGGCTCTCATCGCATCCAGTTCCGATACGTTTCCACGAGCTTTTCTCTAGGCTTTAGGAAATTTCGACTTTACTCTATAGTTGTCTAACCTTCTAGAGAATCTTCCAATGGTGTTGTGGTGTAGTTGGTTATCGCGTTAGGCTAACACATTGAAAGTCTCTAGTTTAAGTCTGGGCGACGCCATGTTTGCAATTTTTATTTTTATAATCTAGATTCATTTTAGACCTCTACGGGAAAGTTTAGGAGCTTTAGAGCTTGATAAGTCCGAGAACCGTGCCCTCGAACACACATTGAGCATGGGATTAATTGTTTGGACTTTTATTGAAGAAATACATTTAGGAATCAACAAGGACTAGGGTGGAATAGTTGTGAGAACGTTATATGCTTGATTTAGCCAAGAAATTTATGAACCAAACTTGGTATCCTAGGTCTAGGATGATTGGTCCAACAGACTATTTTCGCTACACGAAGAGTCATTGGGTCTTTCGTTACGTTATTTTCGAGGCTTCAAATGTCAAACTGTGACGAAAATGACAAAGAGAAAGAAAAATAAAAATAAAAGCAAAATTAAATTAAACATTAAAATAATACAATTTAAAACCAAACTCACCTCAACTAAACACGAATTGAATAGCAATGCAAACATGTGTTGTTAAAGGTTTGTTACAAATGGAGAAAGGGTTCGGGATACTATTTCGAACGAAATATAAAAGGCTCAAAGTACACAGACCAGGTCGACACTCATAAACGACCCTCAAGTGACAATGCAGCTCTCAAGCGCTCCCTCACCTCGAGCGATAGTTAGTGAAGACCTGAAAAAGAAATCTAAAAGGCGGCGAGTAAAAAAGTACTCCATAAGCAAGTAGGCTCTCATCGCATCTAGTTCCTGGTACGTTTCCACGAGCTTTTCTCTAGGTTCTAGGAAGTTTCGGCTTTACTCTATAGTTGTCTGACCTTCTGGAGAATCTTCCAATGGAGTCGTGGTGTAGTTATTTATCACATTAGTTTAACACATTAAAGGTCTTCAATTCTAGTCTGGGTGACGCCATGTTTGAAGTTTTTATTTTTATTTTTATATTTATAACTTGGTTCATTTTAGACCTTTACGAGAAAGTTTAGAACTTGTTTTTGCTAGACGAAAAGTCATTGAATCTTTTTCAAACCGTGACGAAAATGACAAAAAGAAAGGAAAATAAAAATAAAAGTAAAATTAAATTAAACATTAAAATAATATAATTTAAAACCAAACTAGACCTGGACTAAAACAAATTGAATATCAATGCAAACATGTGTTTTTTTCCTAGAAGATAATAATTGTTGTTTTTTTTTATATGTATAGTTAATTTGATTAATATCAATTTGAATGAGATAAAATATTACCTCTTAAAGTTGGAGTTAACTATTTCACATGTATTTCACATGTCTATAAATCTTGCTTTTTATCTAAGATAGTTATTGGGTTTTTATTTGTACAAGGCTAAGATACCAAAGAACATCTTAGACTTATGCATTCTAACCTAAGTGGTTTGATCCATGGAAAAACCAAATAATATTGTTAGTATTGTATCAATTTGAAAGGTGATTATTCAAGTATCTTTACCGAATGTATATGTAACGATTCTCAATTTTCTACTTAACCTAAGGTGCTACCGTATACATATCATGAACATTTAGTGCGGAATTAACTCTGTTGATACTTTATAATAAAATCAACCTTAATCTTGCATGTTTATTTATTACGGGAATAAAATTAATACAAACATAAATAAAACAAATAAACAATACAAAATGAAATGCCTTATACTAATCAAACTTCTACTAAATGAAAATGCAATTAACGTATACTATACTAAAAATAAATAAGAATCTATCCTAAGTAAGTGTCACCGTCTCGAGATTGCGATGTCACTGTCAGCCTTACAGGAGGGGCCTTGTCTTTATTTGAAAAATAGAGTAGCAAGTGGCTTGAGTATGTTAAGAAATACTTAGCAAGTGACCCTGTTGGGGTTCCATTTTAATTATCCTTAATACAACCCTGCTAGCATCTTCTTCATATCATAACATTTTTCATCATGTTTATCGTATCATTTATCATAACCTTCATGCATATTCTGAAGTTGTATTTCATGCTAGTTATCATTTTGCATGTCAATCTTATCCTATCATTCATGCAACATACAAGTCATTTCATAAAGTTTTCAGACATAACAATCCATATCGTGCATGTAACATATCACATATCATAATAATCACATAATACATCCCGAGCATGTCTTCAATAAACCATGTCATAATATATCATATCATACAAACATATCAATCAATCAAATACAACATAACATCCATATCGCATAGCATTTATGTATTATTTCATAATAGTCTACATTTACAGTCTATGACATGTGCGAAACTACGAGCACGTGTCATCATACAACATTCAATTTATAACTTAATGACAGTAGAGCCACCTACTTACTAGCCTTAGCTAGCGTTCTCCCTAATTAATTTACATTAGCTCCTGGTCCTCAAAGACGTTCCAAGCTATTGTTGGTTGTCATTGTTTGTCGCTTTTCGTTAGTACTTCAAAATTTTAACATAATCAACTAAAACTTATGAAAATCGGCATTAAAATGACCTCAATTACATTAATAAGGGTTGAAAGCAGGTTCAGGAGGGTGAGAAGGGTTAGAAAGGTGGAATTGGGCTAAAACTAGAATCCCGAGCCGATTAGCCAGAAAATGAGTCGCGGAGCTATTAGAGGCAAGCCGAGCCGTGTGCTAATGAATAATATAAGAAGCTTGTGTGCTAAAATTAGTTGGTAGAAAGTGGAATTGTATTTCAACTATAAGATCAATACAATTTTGTAAAATTGTGATGTAAGAAGAGAAAACAAGATTTATTAGAATAGTTACGTATTAAAAAAATGAGTTATACGTCATTGCTGAACTTTTCTTAAGATGTGCACCGGATTGCAATGTAATAGCCCAAAAAAATAAACAAATAAAAATAAATATAAAAAAAAATTCTTTTTAAAATACATAAATAATAATTTAAAATATCCCTCTCTCATCCACCCATCGCTCACATCTCTTTCCCAAATATCTATCATCAGCCCATTCGAGAGAGAAAAAAAATATATATACAAAAGAATGAAATAAAACAGAAAGAAAAGACGACAGACATTTAGGTGTGGTGGATTAATCAAACATTCTCATTATCCATAAGTTAGATTTTATTCCTCTCTTTATCTTATTGCAATTACTTGTGGCAATTATTTAGATTTTTTTAACCTTTTATGTTAAATTAAATCAACTTTAGAATCAATAAGCAAATTATATGAGTTCCAGTAAATTTGAGTACGCAATCCATTTATTAAAAATTGCAAGAATATGCGTGAACAAAATTAAACGGTTAATAGAATTAAAAGAAGAAAAGAAAAAAAAGGAAAAAAAAAAAAAAAGAATAAACATCAACGGAATCAAAAGAAAGAAAAAGAATAAAACACAGATAAAGAGAATAGAACGAAAATCAATAAAGAAAAGGGAAGATATATATAGAAAGTATTAAATTGTTAATACCAGTAAATATAATGACAAATATATATTTTCATTTATAAAGTAATTCTCAAATATGTTTGGAAAGTATAGTGTCTAATAAATTGTATATCTATCCATTGTATTGTTAAACATATTTATATCCCAAGAAACATTAAATCTAAAGGGAAAGATTAATAATTTGTTAAATATTTAACAAATTTTAGGAATTAGAACTACTGAAGTTCGGTGAACATCTTTAATAGAGTGAAGCATCTCGGCATAAGTGGGAACGAATTTAAGGGACGAAAAAAACCTAATTTGGAGTTAGATAGAACTTCGGCTAAGGCCAACCAAGTAAGTGGCCTTACTATCGACATAGTTATATTTGATGTTGGCACATGCCCCGTAGTTCTACACGTGTCATATATATTGATATGTTTGAATTGTTTATGGATTGATATGTGATATGTATGTGTTATAATATGTGAATTATTTGATGATGCTTACGGTACGATGTGTTCAATGATATGTTTGAGATATGATATGAGAAGGATACACTAAACGTAATGTAATGATAGGAGTAAAATATGTTCATGAAATATTAAGCTTAGGCTACGTATTGAAGTACTATAGATATGAGAGATTGATAAAAACGATATGGTCACAATTGATTGGTAAAAGAATATGGTTAAGTTATGGGTACAAAGGGGTAGAATTATGATAAATTGATAAAATAATAGTGTTAGGATACATTCATGTAAGGATAAGGCTGTAAAAGATATAAGAATGTTAAGGCTATGACAAATTAGAGAATTATATGACACAACATGTTTACGATATGATATGATTATGACACGACATGTGATATGAAAATTGTTATGTAATGGCATGATGTGTATATGATGAAAATTGTTATGTTCGGAAGCATTGAATGTTATGATGTGATATATTTATGTAATTTAAATGATATGATGTGATTGACATGCAAAACGACGAACTAGCATAAAATACAACCCCGACGTATGCATGAAAGATATGATAAACGATATGTGAGATGTTATGAAAAACGATATGATATGTACGGAACACTAGTGGAAAAATGATAATGTTGGAACCTCATGTATGCAAGATACGATAATGTTGTACTAAATGATAATGAAGATGAAAAAATGTTGAAACCTCATGCATTATAGTGTGCTCATTGGGGATATCCCTTACCCTTCACAATAGTACAGACACGTACGTTACAAGGCAAGAAAACGATCATTATGGTTATAATAATGTTGCGATGACCAAACAGGAAAATGATCATTATGTTTATCATAATGTTCCGACGGTCAAGTAGGAAAACGATTATTATGTTTAATTTAATGCTATCGTGATGATTACTATTACTAATGGGTGTCGGGCCTAAGGAGCTCCCAGAGTATGCTCGCTCCACAAGGAAAGTGGCTCAGCGGTCTGTGAACTGACTGGTAAGTCCATAAGTGCGAGTATGGACTCTGTGTAGAGTATATGGTACACATCCAAGTTACCATTTAGGATAGTACCGTAGGAAAATAGACTGAAATGATATGTTCAGTCATTGCATTCTCATGTTCTTGCCTTTAACCTCCAATAGTACGGTCACTTATTGATTATTTCTTTAAATACACAAGTCACATGCTATTTCTATTTTAGGTTAAGACAAGACATTCCTGTACGGCTGACGACGACATCACAACTCGAGACCATGACACATGCATAGGGTAGTCGTATTTATTTTTTTAGACTTATGTTAGAATAGGATATTTTTAATTTAAACGTTTATTTATTTTATTTAATCTTTTGTTGTGTGGTTTTTAAAGGTGTTTTCAAAACACACAAGTTCGTGTATCTTAAAACTTAATTATGGGTTGTTACATGTACATGATTATCTTCAAAATTGTGTTTGAGACCATTTTTTGGATTAGGGTAGAGGAGTAAACTAGTTTACAATAACGAATTATTAAGCATATATACTAAAACAAATTAATATACTAAAACAGATTAAGAAGTTGAATATGTTCTCCAAGTGTAGGGCTATTCTAAAGAGAAATAAATAGTCATTTATTTAATTCTAATAGAAAAAGATATTTGTAGGAAAATATAATTTTCTAAGAAAGTTCACTAGGGTGACATATGGTTAACTAAATAGTTTCAAGTGAAACCTCACCCTTAAAAAAAGTTAACAATTTAATTTCACTTAAGAGTCAAAGTGGATCCTATTCCTTAATTGGATAAGTCTCATCCGAGTGGAATAGTTATGAGATAACTCAATCCTATTAAAATTCAAATTGTCATGTTAGATGACCAAGGTGAACGCTTATCACCCTCAAGTTAGTTATGAGAGATGATGTTAAAACGATAAATAAGTTAAAGCCATAAAATCCTGAGATTTGTAGATGTTCTTCGTGAGGTTAAATTCACAGGATATGAATGGATCTACAAAAGAAAAATTATGTATAGATAAGAAGATACATATTTTCTAAATTCTATGACAAAGAGTTGAACTTAATGAAAGAAAGGAAACTAGAAATAGACTTTGTTTTATTTTTGCATATAAAGACATGTTGAATGAATATTTAGAACTCTTTTGTGTAAAGAAATCGAAGGTAAAGGATCTACACAAATTGTTGTTAAAGAAGTAAAAGTTCATTTTTGAAATGAATTTAACACAAGGTTGTAACGACCCTAGATTTTCTACTTAACCTAAAATAATTACTATATATATATCATAGACATTTTATGCAAAAAATATTTCATTCAAAACTTTATTATAAAAGCATAACCGGGTCTTACCTATCATTTAGAAGTCCTTTAAATAAAATAATAAAAATGGAAAATAGCATAAAATAAAAATGTCTTATACTAACCTACATATTACTAAATAAAAATATTAACTAACCTATACTAACCTATCGTCTACTAAATTCAAATTGCAAAGTTATCTAATGCATGTGCTACGGTCTCCTAGGTTGTGACGCCACCATCAGTTGTATAAGGGAGTCTTGCCTTTACCTGAAAAATAAGAGTAACACATGACTTGAGCATTTTAAGAATACTTAGTAAGTAACTCCTATCAGAATTAGATGCAAGCATATACAATCATGAGCGGGACCTATCATACCAGTTTTTTTTCCTACGGCGACTATCCCAAGTAGGCAATTGGATGTGTATTTAATTTTTCACATAAGGTTCACACGTGCGAGTATGGACTCACCATTCGGTTGCACACCACCTGAGCTCCTTTCCGGTCGAGCGAGCATTCTCTAGTAGCTGTTGATGCTGGATACGCATTAGGAATAGCGGTCATCATAGTAGCATTATGGAAAACATAATGATTGTTTCCCTGCCTCGTAGCATACGTGTCTGTACTATTGTAAAAGGAGAAAGGGTATCCTCCAATGCATGAGGTCCCAAAATTTTTCCTTTTTCATTATCATGTATTACAACCCCACTAGCATCTTCTTTCATATCATATCATTTTTATCATAATCTTTATGCGTATATTGGGGTTGTACGTTATACCAATTTATCATTTTCATATTAATCATATCATATATCATTCATGTCGCACATATGCCATATCATAAACTAATCATGTCTTCGAACGTATCAATTCATATCATGCACATATCATATCATATATCATAACAGTCACACAACATAATCCGAATATGCCTTAAAACATATCATATCATAAACATATCAATTTATCACATACAACATAATATTCACGTATCATATCATACACATTTCATAACAGTTAGCATATACGAGCATATGACATGTGCGAAGCTACGGGCACACGTCATCATTCAACATACAATAATAAATAAACCGAAGATAGGGCCACATCCTAAATTCGAGTACGTTCGCTTTCCGTTCCTCGAAATTGCTCCAAATATCGCTGATTTTCGTTTTCTATAAGAATGTCCCTCTAAACAAGTTCAAATTTAGCTTCTGGATCTCGGAACCGTAGAAAATGGGTTATTTTTCCTGATCTAGCCAAGGGACTGCGTTTTAAGTCATGGAGCCGAGCCAAGCCGTTTGAGCCGTATAAGCCGCGAGAAACTTTTGTTGCAGGTGCGACACATGACGCATGTGCAGGTCGAGTCGGGTCGAGGCGCGGGTCGCAGGCCAGTGCTGGGCTGAAGGTTTATATGGGCCTTTTGGACTTGGGCCGCTGTAGGTGGGTCTTAGTTTACCAATTTGGGCCTCGGGTGTTGGTTTGGTTTTGAGTTGCAGGCATGCATGAATTAGGTGGAAGATTGATTTTAGGTCGTAAACTGAGGGCTTCTATATATTGGGTAAGTGGTTGGTGTCCGACCCGGATCCAAGAGCTTCGTCTTCTTACCCTATTTTCTCTCCATTTTTCTCTCTCCTCCCAACGTCGTTCCAACGATTGTTTCTTGTCGTTTTTTCTTCGGTTCTTCTCTATTTGTTCTTTCTCTTCACTTCCCACCATGTATTATGGATTGTAAGCACCTTTAACACACATATCCATGAGGTTTCTAAAAATTCGAAACCCAAATTGTATCCCCAATGAAGAAAGATGTTATTAAAGCGTGAAAACTTACCTTCTGTGTACGCGGAGTCGTCGATGGTCCTTTTTGGCGGTGTGGGTTGGTCGACATCGAATCTCCTCGCTTTGTCTCACTAGAAAACTTTCGGCTTTTCTCTCTCTCTCTCGTTCTCTTTGTGTTTCTTTCTTGCAGGTCAATCTGGGAGTGTGGCTTAGCTTTGTGTTTGTCTCATGTTTGGCGAGCCGTGTCTATGTTGACATTTATGCTCTAAAACTAGTAATTAATTATTTAGTTTTTGAAAATAATTTTTATTATTTTATTTGTAATTTAATTGTTATCTATGGTATCAAAATTCAAGGTTATTAATGTAACCTTGAACACTATGTGGTTGACATATAAGAGAATCGTATTCAAGTAATAACCTAAAGAATCTATAGTATATGGATAAGATTGAGTGCCCTATCCTGGTAACACTATTGATACGACTCACTTTGTAATCGGTACAAATAATTTGATCCAAATCGTTCATGTGAAGACATGTAAGTGGAGGTATCCTTTACAATGAGTTTGTTTAAGACTGGACTAAGAAATATTTAATCACTCTCTGTATCTCTGTTAATTGAGAAGATTAATATTTCACATGATGATCATATGCGACTCGATCTTAATCCTCAGTGAGTTATGAACTCCGGTAGGTAAGGGCTTGTCCTTTGATTTACATGGATTAGAAGGACTCTTTTATCTTATTTAATATGGCTACCGAGGGGACTTACCAAATAGGGAGTTGAGAACATAATATCATGAGATAAAATTCACTCATTTCCATATAAGGAAAGTAGATGAGTTTTCTCTTAAGTACTGATTTCGGGACTTAAACAATAGGGTCTCACTCTCTCATTGGCTCGAGAGAGACTTGGTTTATGATTGGATCATAAACAAATTGTTTATTAGAGAATCAATGATACTTAAGGTGAAAGATGTAATTACAGGGATAAAATGGACTTTTGATCCAACTGTAATTATGAATAACTCGTGAAGGATCGACTTACTTGTAATGGTTATATCAATGGACATAACTTGTCCTATAGTGCGTGCACCTCTAGGTCTATAGTAGAGTGACATGTAGCTAATAAATGAATTGATTAATTAAAGAGTTTAATTAATGAATTTTATATCATTGAAGCTTATAAACTGTAGGTCCATAAAGTCCTCTTACTAGTTCATAAAGACGCTAAAAGGTTCAATTTATTTGAAAGAAAATTTTGAAATGTTCAAATTAATTTAATTTGTAAGGTTCAAATTAATATTAAATATATTAGATATATTAAATAAATAGAGAAAATATATTTAATTTGAAGGTTCAAATTAATATGTGATATATTAGATATATTAAAATAAAAATGTATTTATTGTATTTGATTCAATTAAATATTAAATCGTTTTTATACATTAAATAAAAATATATTTGAAATTTAAATGAAATTCAAAATTAGTTAAATATATATTATGATATTTTATAATATTTAAATACGATTTGTATGAGATATTATATCATATTATATTAAATATACAAATATATTATTTGGCAAAGATTCTCCAAGAGTTCCTATGAATAGGACGTTTGGGTTGAGCCAAAGACATGATTCTCTCTCATTTTCTTTGAGAATGAAATTACATTTGCAAAGAATTCTCGGAACTCTTTCTTCTCCAATCCCTTTGGGAGTTTCTTTCAAGAGGCTCCCACAAGCCTTGACCTTGTGTTCGAGTCATAGCAAGAAAGATATCGTGGAACGTTGAAAAACTTTTGCATGATTGGAATACTTCAAGATGTCTTACAAACTAGGGTTTCTACAAAGGTAGAGTTCTTACTCTCGAATTTATTGCTTTTCTTTTAATTCTTAACAAAATCAAAACGGTTCCCAATGCTTCCGCTACGTAGATGAAGAGTTCATTCTCTTCAATCTGAAAGGTGGAAAGGAGAATTCTAGTGCTCGCCGAAATTCTCGCGAGTCTCCAACGACCACGCTGCAATTTCTTTTTCTAATTGTTTTCATTACATTATATTCCCTTAAAAAGAACTTTCGTCCTTGAAAGTCTCAAACTCTTGCATTAACTCGGGGTACTTTTACTTTATCTCATCCTCCTACTCTCACATGCCTTCCTCTATTTGATAGTTCCACCAGGGTACTTTAATAAAGCCAATGTTCCTATTGCACAAGGTCTTTACTTTATGGGCAAGGATTTTAACTGGTTTTCCTTCCTAACTTGAGTCTTAGTCAATTTCGAGAGGTTTATAGTCTATCACATGTGTAGGGTCCATCATTATTTCCTAAGCATGGATACATGAAATACATCGTGTACGCTCGAGAATGAGGGTGGTAAGGCCAACTTATACGCTACCAAATCTATTCGCTTTAGGATTTTGAAATGTTCAATAAATTAAGGACTTAGCTTGTCCTTACGTCCAAACCTTAGAGTACCCTTATTTTGAATGGTCTAAAGACATGCTCGGGTTATGTTATGTGACTGCTATGATATACGATAGGATATAATATGTGCATGATATGAATTAATATGTTCGAAAATATTATAAGTTTATGATATGACATGTGCATCATGAATGATATATGATATGATTGACATGCAAATGATAAATTGGCATGTACAACCCTACACATGGAAAACTATTCTAAAAATGTTATGATATAAAGGAAAACGCTAGAGGGGTTGTAAAACTAAAGGAAATGAACTCTTCATCCATATAGCGGAAGCATTGGGAACCGTTTTGAATTTATTAAGAATTAAAAGAAAAACAATAAATAGAAGAGTATGAACTCTACCGTTGTAGAAACCTTAGGCAATACTCCTTGAAGCATTCCAACCTTCCTCATATTTCACAAAACCTTTCTTGCTATTACTTGAACACAAGGCTAAGAAAGTGAGAGTGATAAGAAAAGGAACCACTACAAGGGGAGTAAGATTCGGATTACCTTGTTGATCGAATATCTCAAGGCAAGAACATTGTTTGAGATTCGAATCACTCCACAAGCAAGATCGATCATGTCTAGCTTGAATGATTCTTGTTGATCAAATATCTCAAGGCAAGAACACTTCCATGAGATTCGAATCACTCCACAAGCAAGATTGATCATGTCGAGCTTGAATGATTCTACATGCAACCTAAACTACATAGAATTGCAAAGAAACTTAGCCATTGGCTAAAGAATAGCACAAATGCTTCTTTTTACTATATTTTTCAAGTCTACCTACAAATACATCATACATGGCTTTATATAGCCTCAAAAATGAAACTATTAAAGGCATTACAAGAGTTGTAACCTTCATACTTTATGCCCATAATTAGCCATTATGTAAATGTAACCTAAGGTAAATAAAATGTCTTAAAATATAATAACTCTAAATTACTCTAAATTATAACCCACCCAAAATTTATAACAATCAAACTTCTTTCTTCTTCAATGTGGCATGAATTGAACACCTTTGGATAATTTTGACAACCTTTTCTTCACATCTTCATTGAAGTATATGGTATGATTGATGCCTTTTGGTTCATATCAGAGAGTCTCTTAAAAGAAAATCTCGAAGAGATTGGAGGATGTTAAGAATGAGAAACAAAAGTGGGATTGAAAGTCCGATGTTCATTAATGTTTACAATGGATGAGAGTTTCAAGAGAATTCTATAGATATGTAGTTGCATTCTCCGAAGAAAGTGGGAGAGATTTTGAAGTATTCCTACCTTCCTATATTCAACAAAATCTTCCTTGCAATGACTCGAACACAAGGTTAAGGCTTATGAGAGCCTCTTACAAGAAAACCCTCCCGTTATTCTACAAAATCTTCCTTGCTATGACTCGAACACAAGATTAAGACTTTGAGAGATTCTTACACGAAAATCCCAAACCAATGGGAGGAAGAGAGTTTCAAGGGAGATATAATAGCATTCTTCAAAAAAAAAAAAAAAAAAAAAAAAAAAGAGAGAAATTCGTGTTCTCGTGTTCTTGGCTCAACTAGGGGACATACTTACCCGAATATTTTTTAAGTAATATATTTGAATATCTAATTTATTAGTATATTATACCATTCATATTTAAATATTATAAGATACTTAATATATAATTAACTAATTTGAATCATCTTTTTGGCCCTTAATCTTATTTTAATTAATATAAATTAATTAATTGATTGATATTTTAATAATAAAAAACCTAGTCTTAATTACTAACAATTTTTAGTAATTTGAACGGTTTGGGAATAACAATTCCAGTGGCTCTTCAATCACTCAAATCAAAGTTAAAACGATGAAATTACAATCGAGACAAATATCCGACGTGATGATGTGACAGCAAAATTAAAATCATGGACAAATCAAAGAATGACACTTATATTTCTAAATAAAATTATTTATACATAATATAAATTTGAATCTGATTTTTACTCATATCGGTTTTTATTATTACTATGTTATATTATTATATTACGAAAGTATGAAATTTTTATGTTACTCACATATTTTTTTATCATTATTATATTATAATAGATTTTGAAATTTTTATTTAACCGTTGCTCACATTACTTCTTCTTATTATTATATTTTAAAAAAAATATAAAAATAAATTTAGAAAATTTTCTTGGTATTTACTTTAATCACCCCTTAGTCATCTTCTAACCCAATCTAATAGTAAATATTAATTTTTTTTTTTTTTTTTTTTTTTTGCCACTTTTCTTTTCGATTTAAACCCATCAACTCACCCGTATTTTAAAACAAACTTCCATAATTTTTCAATCTCCAATTTTCTTTAAGTCTTCAAAGTTGTTTTCTACCGGCTTCTAATTTTATTTTTCTTATTTCATTCTTCAGACATATTTTTATTGTATTGTGAGAAAATAGTTGTGAGTGCTCAAGTTTTAAATCTACTATCTTTTATAGCGTTGTGATGTATTCTTACAAAATTCAAATATTTGTACCGATTTGATCTTATGTCGTGCAAATGATTGAATTTGTTCTTGAACTCATAAAAAGTGCGGTGTAGCGGTTGAGCTTTGATCCGTGAAAAGAGTCGACAAAGTTCTTTATTCAAATTTCCAAAAGGCGGTTGAGGAGTGAAGTAGGTCGAGTTTGACCAAACCACTGTAAAACTATGGTGCCATATTTTCTAACTTTTTCCTATTTAATTTCATAATTATTAATGTGATTTATTGCATGTTCTAAGTGTTCATTGTTTTGACTTGAATTATTTTAATGTATTAATTATCATTTTTTTATTATATTAAAAAAGTATGATAATTAAAAAGAGTAAGCACGCTTAAATACACTTATTGTTAAAAACCTATTCACCCTATATAATATATAAATATAGATTAATTGATTTAATATTTAATTATATCAAATACAATAAATATATTTTTTCCTACTAATATATCTAATATATTAAATATTAATTCAAATTAAATATTTCCTATATACTTTAATATATCTAATATATTAATATTAATTTGAACCTTTCAAATTAAATATATTTTTTCTTTAATATTTAATATATTTAATAGATTAAATATTAATTTGGACACTTCAAATGCCTTACTATGAACTAGTAAAGGGATCTAAATTAATCAATTTTCATTTATTAACTATAGCTCACTTCATGGTAGACCTAGACTTGCACTCTTATGCACAGTAGGACAAGTTATGTTCAGTGATTTAATTATTACAAGTAAGTCAATCCTTCACAACACGTTCATAATTATAGCTAGGTGAAAAGTTCGTTTACCCCTGTAATTTCATCTTTCACCTGAAGAAGAGAAAAACTATCTACTTTACTTATATGGAAAGGAGAGAATTACATCTCATGATATTATGTTCTCAACTCCCTATTTGGTCAAGTCTCCAAACCAGTAGGTATATTGAATCACTTAAGAGAGTCATTCTCACTCATGTAAAAAAGGACAAGTCCTCACAGGTAAGAGTTTATAACTCACTCATGATTAAGATCGAGTCACATATGATCATCATGTGAAATATTAATCTTCTCAATTAACAGATTTATAAAGAGAGATTAAATATTTCTTGGTCTAGTCTTATACAAACTCATGGTATAGAATACCCCACTTACATGTCTCCACATGGATGATTTGGATCCAATCATTTGTAACGATTACAAAGTGGGTCATATCAATAGTGTTACCCAGATAACATTCAACGTTATCCATATACTATAAACCCTTTAGATTAATTTGAACAAGATTCTCTTGTATGTCAACCACATACTGTTCAAGATAAAATTAATAACCTTGCATTTTCATACAATGAATGACAATTAAATTACAAATAAATTAATAAAAATTATTGTAAAAAACTAAATAGATAGTTAAGGGCACAAATCCCAACAATGTCTCGTGCTACAACATATACTACTCAAGATTACATTAATAACCTAGGGCATACTATATGCCTAACATGTTCTCCCCCTTAGATCTAGATAAGACATGTCTCATAATTCTAGACACTCAAGGTGACCCTCAAACACTTTAACCTGGAGAGCCATTTTATATAAATCAAAACAATTATCATTAAAAGTTATCTTGGTCACTACCACAATGCTTTCTCTCAATATCATTCTCTATGCATTGATGTTTTCCAATTTTCTTAATATTAGTCTTTGCATCACTATCATCACAATCACAATGAAGAGTACAAACTAAATCACATCTGAAACACCTTTCAAATATTTAAGAAATTATTATAGTCATACAAGACTTTTTTTTTTTTTTGCTCCAAAAAGAAAAAATAATATTCAACTTGTATATCATACTTCACAATCTAAGGTAAAAATTAATCTTTAACATAAATTTCTCTAAATTCATGTAAGAGCTAGTGTATCACATAAAGATCAAATCTTTAACTCCATGCACAAAATTATAATTTCTAATTATCTATCGATACTCTGAGAAAAAGTTTAATTTTCCACTTAGCTTGTCATACCATTAGTTTAACTGTTATAGTTTAACGAACGACGTATTAAATGTTAATTCTCATTTATGCATTAATTGTCTCCGACTCAGTAAAGATAACTAATCATATACTCTGACATTTAAGGTTACTTAGGATACTATTTCTCTAACTTCATATTTAAATAATCATATTGTCCCAAATCATTCCATTAAAATTGATTAGATAGTCATCCATTTAGGTTAGATGGAAAGATTTCCTTATAAAATCCACATAAAAAAAAAGAGAAAAAATTCACCAAGTAATTAGTAATTTATTTTGTTCTTACAAGATCATTACCGTCATTATTGGAATATATTTTATATAGCCCTAACCAGTTAGGAGTTTTTCACTCCATTAATAGTATATTTGGTATATTTTATCTTATTTTCCAAATTTCATTAGTAGAATATTTTCTTTTATTATTAGATTTGGTTTGTAGTTTGTATTCTATTTAAAAAACATTAATGAAAATTGGACTTTCAATCCCACTTATGTTTCTCATTCTTAACATGGTATCAGAGTTCTCATTCTTAACATGATATCAGAGCATCATTCTTAACATGGTATCAGAACACCGATCTTGGTGTTCTTAAATATCAAAATTTCCTCAATCAGCCAAATCCAGCCTTAAAACTTTAGATGTTTATTTAACACATCCTTATTATATTCATTACTATGATAAGCCATGATATTCACTTTGTTCCAATCAAATTAAATGGGACAAATTACCAACCCTAGAGTAAATCATTTATGCATGAACCAAGAAGTAGCTCTTCGAGTTCTGAGTTACATCAAAAGCGGTCTATTTCTGGATTTTGCATATCGTTGGAAATTCAATTATTTCTTGGAAGTCTAAAAATCAAACTAATGTGTCCAAATCATCGGCAGAAGCCAAGTATCGAGCAATTGGTAGATGTTTTCACTAAAACTTTAAGACAACAATTTGATTTTCTGAAAAACAAATTGGGTGTTATTGACCTACACTCTCCAACTTGAGACACTCTCTAACTTGGGGGAGTAAAGACAAGTTGAGTGTTATTGACCTACACTCTTTTGACGGGGAGTATTGGAATATATTTTATGTAGTCATAATCAGTTTGATATATTTTATCTTATTTTCAGGATTTTGTTAGTAGAATATTTTCTCTTATTTTTAGGATTTAGTTTGTATTTTGTATTCTATTTAAAGTTGTGACCATTAATGAAAATTGGACTTTCACTCCGACTTATATTTCTCATTCTTAACATGGTATAAGAGCATCATTTTTAGCATCATTTTTAATAGTCATACGTTATCAAACCTTCTATTCAAAGATCTATGTTAAATTCATTAAAAAATGACTTTACTTCTTTAGCAAACATTTTACTTTTTCATCGTTAATAATAAATCCATATATGTGTGATACATTCTCATAGATTTCTTTTTACAAAAGAATTCTAAATATCCATTTAACATGTCTCGCAAAAATGAAATAGAGAATAATAATAGACTATAGAATGACAATATGAGAGAAAGTCTACTTCTAGCTACTTTCTCTCATTAGGTTCAACCCTTTGACATAAGTACTATTTTGAAAATCTGTATCTTCTTATGTATACATAATTTTCTTTTTGTAGATCCATTCATATCTTTCAATTTAAACCTCTACGATTGGATAAGGGTTTGACTATGAGGAAGAACTGCAAATTGTGGCTAGAGAAGTGAAGATCTTACGTAGTTGGGAGATCGCGTTTGTCAAAGTATTATGATAGAATCACCAGCTTGAAGAAGCCACTTGAAAACGATAAGAGCTCTTCCGAGTGGAAGGGATGTAGCGTAAGTTCCTTCTTGGGGGAAGTTTGGTAAGACCCAAGTTCTAGGCTCAATGTCCAATACAAAAATAAATAAATAAATAACTAAACCCTAGGATTCAACATCATATAGCCAAACCCTTAGCCAGCTGCCAACCTCATTTTTGCACGAAGCCACAGACAAGCCAACCAATCACAAACCCTAAACCGCCGCAAACCTCATTTTGCACGAAGCCCCAAACAAGCTAGCTACTCATAAATAGGAGCCGCCGCCCTTCCTTTTCACTTTATAATCTCCTTCTTATTTTTTAAGTTGCCACCAACACCATCCATCCTTCATGTCGTCTCTCCGCCATCCATCACTCACATTGCCCCAAGCCCCTTCGCACGTCGTATGACCACTGCCGGTCTCCGTCGCGCATCGGACAACCGTCGCCCATGCCCCATGTTGACGTTGCGAGTGAACACCACTGCCTTCGCCGGAACAACCTTTGGAGAAGTAAACGGTCAATTTGTGTGACTTATTTTTTGAGTCCAACCTCAACTTTGAATGGTCTGTTAAAATATCATCATTAGTCCACTAGGGTTAAGCCCAATAATTGTAGAGCCTATTATATGTTTATTTTAGGAAAATGGTTTAGGTATTTTAGGAATAAAAATACCTATATATGTTTTCGCTAGACGAAGAGTCCTTGAGTCTTTCGTTACGTGATTTTCGAGGCTTCAAATCTCAAACCGTGACGAAAATGACAAAAAGAAAGGAAAATAAAAATAAAAGTAAAATTAAGTTAAACATTAAAATAATGAAATTTGAAATCAAACGGCACCTCAACTAAAACAAATTGAAAAGCAATACAAGCATGTGTTGTTAAAGGTTTGTTACAAACGGAGAAAGGGTTCGGGATACTCTTTCGAATGAAATATAAAAGGCCCAAAGTACACAAACCGAGTCGACACTCATAAACGAGCCTCAAGTGACAATGCAGCTCTCAAATGCTCCCCCACCTCGAGCAACAGTTAGCGAAGACTTGAAAAAGAAATCTAAACGGCGGCAAGTAAAAAGGTGCTCAGTAAGCAGCTTACTTGCAGGCTCTCATCACATCCAATTCCTGGTAGGTTTCCACGAGCTTTTCTCTAGGCTCTAGGAAGTTTCGGTTTTACTTTATAGTTTTCTAACCTTTTGGGGAAGCTTCCAATGGTGTCGTGGTGTAGTTGGTTATCACATTAGTTTAATACACTAAATTTCTCCAATTCAAGTCTAGGTGACGCCATATTTGAAAATTTTATTTTTATTCTTATATTTATAATCTGGATTCATTTTAGACCTCTACGAGAAAGTTTTTAGAGCTTGATAAGCCTGAGAACCGTGCCCTCGAGCGAGCATGTAATTAATTGTTTGGACTTTTATTGAAGAAATACTTGTAGGAATCAACGAGGACTGGGTGGAATGATTATGAGCACGTTATATGCTTGATTTAGCCAAGAAATTTATGAACTAAAATTAGTATCCTTGGTCTAGGTTGATTGGCCCAACAGACTGTTTTCGCTAGACGAAGAGTCATTGAGTCTTTCGTTACGTGATTTTCGAGGCTTCAAATCTCAAATTGTAACGAAAATGACAAAAAGAAAGGAAAATAAAAATAAAAGTAAAATAAAGTTAAACATTAAAGTAATGCAATTTGAAATCAAACGGCACCTCGATTAAAACACATTGAAAAACAATGCAAACATGTATTGTTAAAGGTTTGTTACAAATGGAGAAAGGGTTCGGGATATTGTTTCGAACGAAATATAAAAGGCCCAAAGTACACAGACCGGGCCGACACTCATAAACAACCCTCAAGTGACCAGCTCTCAAACGCTCCCACACCTTGAGCGACAGTTAGCGAAGACCTGAAAAAGAAATCTAAAAGGCGGCGAGTAAAAAAGTACTCACTAAGCAGCCTACTTGTAGGCTCTCATCGCATCGAGTTCCTGGTAGGTTTCCACGAGCTTTTCTCTAGGCTCTAGGACTTGAGCGAATGTTAGCGAAGACCTGAAAAAGAAATCTAAAAGGCGGCGAGTAAAAAAGTACTCAGTAAGCAGCCTACTTGTAGGCTCTCATCGCATCGAGTTCTGGTAGGTTTCCACGAGCTTTTCTCTAGGCTCTAGGAAGTTTCGGCTTTACTCTATAATTGTCTGACCTTCTGGGGAAGCTTCTAATGGTGTCGTGGTGTAGTTGGTTATCATGTCAGCCTAATATACTGAAGGTCTCCAGTTTAAGTCTTTTTAGACCTCTATGAGAAAGTTTAAGAGCTTTAAAGCTTGATAAGCCCGAGAACCATGCCCTCAAACGAGCATGTAATTAATTGTTTGGACTTTTATTGAAGAAATACTTGTAGAAATCAACGAGGACTAGGGTGGAATGATTGTGAGCACGTTATATGCTTGATTTAGCCAAGAAATTTATGAACTAAACTTAGTATCCGAGGTCTAAGTTGATTGGCCCAACAACCTGTTTTCGCTAGACTTCGGGATGTAGGGAAGATGATGGTCATCAATTCAGCAGCCTTACCTGTATTAAGAGTTGTGAAGAGAACTCCCATCAAACTGGGGATTTTGACGGGACTTTTACAACGAGGACTAGGGTGGAATGATTGTGAGCACATTATATGCTTGATTTAGCCAAGAAATTTATGAACTAAACTTAGTATCCGAGGTCTAAGTTGATTGGCCCAACAACCTGTTTTCGCTAGACTTCGGGATGTAGGGAAGATGATGGTCATCAATTCAGCAGCCTTACCTGTATTAAGAGTTGTGAAGAGAACTCCCATCAAACTGGGGACTTTGACGGGACGAACCAACTTGGTGATAGTCAAGATGGATGACTTCGATATCGTGTTAGGGATGGACTTTGTACTAGAACACAGTTTTCCCCATGCCCCTAGCAAAAATGTTGAGTAATAACAAGGTCAAACCTGACGATTATCTAGACTAACACCCGCCAACCAGGAAGGGTGAAAAAGATGTCAGCACTATAGTTGAGGCAGGATCTAAGTCGTGATGAACTTACACTTGCTGCCTTTACCGTATCGGAAGAGGGAAGCTCAAGCGAGCCAACCTCAACAAAAGGCTCACGGTCAACTAAAAAACATTGTGACATAAGACAAGGAAGTCGGATAAAGTATTTATCTCTAGCTAGGAAGATAAATAGCAAAGTTGATGTCATATTAGGGGCAGAATCACCTGCCACGAACGAATGTCATACATCTGAACCCGAGCTAGCCAATTTCTACGAGCAGCTAAATGACTTACTAATAGTTGGGTCCATCAGGCTCTCAAATACCACTATTAGTGATCATCCAAGTGTTAGAGAGAGACAACAAGCCAACACTGTTGCTGACGGAGTGATAAAGAGACAAACCTCAAAAACAACACATGGTCACGTAGAAGTACCATCAAGACAAAGAAAGAGAAGGGTCGGTCAAAAGCGTTGACCAGGACAGTTTCAAGAAGGAGAGAGAGTTTTGATCAAGTTGAGGTCAGATCAACTCCGAGATCAAAACAACAAGAGTCGAAGACTGGTGAGAAAATACTATGAACTAGTCAAAGTTATTCACAAGATCGGAAAGGTGTCGTATAGGATCCATTTGCTCCCATGGATGTGGAATAGCTCTGTTGTCCACGTTAGTAACATGAAACGCTACTCTTCCGAAGTAAAAGACATCAAGCACAGAGAGGTGACATGACCTCACATAAAGAAGAAGAATCCCGAAGCAAAAGATGTAAGAGAAACTTTGACAAAGGAGATGCTAAGAGCCGACAAACCAAGAAGCAGTTTTCAAAACCTCCTTATAGAATTGACAAAACTCCGCAACACTGAAATCAACTAGAAACACATTGAAGAGACCTAAAAGTCAACCTCAGCCTACAACACAGAGTTGTAACGAGTCGGTTGAAAGATACGTCAACCAATTGAGTGGGGGAGGATGTCACGATCATGCGTGTTCAAATCATGTGGCTTATGGACGCATGATAGATGCATAAGACAACCCTAATCCTCAACCCAACGATCCAAGCTTTTGTTGAAACAAGAAATCGTGATCAAAGTAATTAACACCTCCTTATACGAAATTTGGATCAACCAAGAGATAAGGCTAGAATTAGATTACCTCTTATGATTGAAGATCTAGAAGCAAGATTTGGAAACCTTGTTCTAAATTGAGTCACTCCACAATCGAACTTGATCAAGGCTTGATTGAATGGCTCGGGTGCAATTCTACCAAAAGAATTGCTTGAAACTTAGAAATGGCAAATATGATGCTCGGATTTCTAAGGGAAATGTCTCAATTTGAGATTTGAATTACATTCATCCACGAATCTGAATTTTACACAACATATTGTGGGTATTTATAGTCTCTCGACAAAAGACGTTTGTGGACGAGATTTATTCCTGATTCCCTTTAATCTCCATAAAAGAATAAGTCAAATTGACCATTTGACTTTTACATAATCTATGAAATTAAAAATAGTTATTTCTAACAAATGTTGATGTGTTTGAGTAGCTAATGCGACAGGTTTGAAATCAATTGAGCTCTCCGTGGTGCGTAGGTTCGAATTCTGTTGTTGACATATGTTTTGAATCTTCTTGGCAACCGGTCCATTTGGAACACTGATATTCTTATCATCTTCCCCCTCTTCAAAAGGATTCGTCCTCGAATCAGAAAAATCATCACCTCCTTATGAAATGGAGTGTATTAAATCCTATCATCTTCCCCCTCTTTAAAAGGATTCGTCCTCGAATCAGAAAAATCATCACCTCCTTTTGAAATGAAGTGTATTAAATCCATACTCTACTTTCTTAAAGAATAAGTCAGCAGCATACTTTGCATCATCCATTTCAACTCATTTTATATTTGGTTGTGATCGACTCATTTTATATTTGGTTGTGATCTAGATTTAGTTTCTTTGCGTTTAAAACATTTTCTACAAAACTTATGGACATCGTGCGTCATCTTTGGCCAAAAGAAGTGTTTATGCAACATCTTATAAACGTTATTAATCCTGAGATGTTCCACTAAGGCACTACCATATGCTTCTCTAAAAAACAAATCTTTTATAGAGCATGTCCCACTAAGGCACCACCATATGCTTCTCTCAAAAACAAATCTTTTATAGAGAATTTAGGAATATAGAGCATACTTTTCTTAATTAAAAATTTATGAAACACATAATAATCTTCCATCGCTTTTTTTTGCAAGACAAGATGCATAAATAGTTCTGAAGTTCTGGTCATCTGTATATAATTCTGTAATAGGCTCAAATCCAAGAATTTTTGTAGTAAGAGAAGTAAAGAGATCGTACCTTTTAGATAACACATGAACCATATTATCCTTACCTTGCTTATACTTGATGACATACGAAAATGTTTCAATAAATTCCACTCACTTTGCATCTCTACAGTTCAATTTGCTTTGACCCTTCACATACTTCAAGTTTTCATGATCAAAGTGGATCACAAATTCTCTAGGCCATAAGTAGTGTTGATGCACATGCAATATATGAACTACAAACAATTCTTTATCATAGGTAGGGTATTTAAATGTTGCCCCATTTAGTTTTTCACTAAAATACACTAACGGCTTTCCATCTTGAATTAAAACAGCACTTGTAACCAAACCACATGCATCACATCCAATTTTAAAAGTTTTATAAAAGCTAGACAAAACAAATAATGATGCATTGCTTAATTTCTTCCTAAGCAAATTGAATGCATTCTCTTGCATTTCTCCCCATTTAAAAACAACACTTTTTTTCACTTAGTCATTCAATAGTTCAGTTATGGTTCTAAAATCATTTATAAATCTCTTATAGAGGTCAGCTAACTCATGAAAACTCTGAAGCCAAGAGAGTGAACTTTTTCCATGCAAACACTTATTAAAATTAAATTTCTCTTTTCTATGTATAATCAAAACTAATTTAACATACTCCACATGCTCAACCAAAATCTTCAAATAAATTATAATATCATCAATATAAACAACAACATGTTTTCTCTGATATTTTCTCAAAACATTATATATTAAGCGCATAGGTACTAGGAGCATTACTAAAAGGCATAACAAGTCATTCATACAATCCAAACTTAATATTGAAAGTTGTTTTCCATTCATCTGCATTCTAATTTGATGATATCCAGATTTCAAAATAATTTTTATAAATATACACGAATCATGCAATAAATAAAGCATATCGTCTAACCTAGGAATAGGATGTCGATACTTTTCCGTGATTTTGTTGATGACTCTATTATCCATGCATATGCGTCAAGTTTCATCTTTCTTTGGCACCAATAAGTCTCGTATAGGACATGAACTCAAACTTTCTCGTACATAGCCCTTCTCCATGAGCTCCTCCACTTGCCTTTGAATAAGCTGGCTTATAAGGAATGACAGTCCTTGGAATGAAGTCTATTTGATGTTCAGTACCTCTAATGGGAGATATTTCTTTATCTTGAAACATGTCTTCAAATTCCTGTAAAAGAGATTGAAAAACACTAGGCAAAACCAAGTTGTTATAGTTAGAGACAAAGAATCTTCCATTGTACACAAGTACAAAGATTGATTTTTGTGTAAACCTTCTCACCTCTTTAACGGTAGCCAAATAACTCTCTCTCTTCTTTTTTTTCTTCAATTTCATCTCTTTTTTCATTTTCTTTTTTTCTCTTTGATTTTTCTCTCTTTTTTCACTCAACTCTTGTTTTTATTTCAACTCTTTTTCTTCAGACTCTTTCCTTTTTTCTTCCAACTTTAATTGATCAGCAAATATATTGCAGAACTCAAAGGTACTAGAGTGGTTTTTCTACCATCTTTTACAAAAGAATACCTATTCAAATAGCTATCATACATAACCCTCCTGTCAAATTGTCATGGTCGGCCTAGCAATATGTCTCCAGCATGCATTGGTAAAACATCACAAAAAACTCAATCTTTATATTTTTCCAGAGTAAAAGATATTAAAGCTTGAAAAGTTGCCTTCATTGTTCCACTGTCATTGAGCCATTGAAGCTTGTAAGGTTTAGGATGGTGTTGGGTTGGAATTAGCAACCTTTTGATCAGCATGATACTTAGGACATTGGTGTAGCTTCCAATATCAATTACAAGATACAAGGAGTCCCCTTGACTAAACACCTTGTGTGAAATAGGTTGTCTCTTTGATCATCAACATCATTCTCTGTAACTTGAGTTTTAAGAAGTCTTCTGGTAACAAGTACCAAATGACTTCCATCTTCCAGTTCCTCCTCATTCTCCTGGATTTCTTCTTCAACTAGCTCATCATGGTCACTTTTCTCACTATCTGTGACAACTTGTCCATTCTTGATGATCATGACTCTCTTGTTAGGACAATCACGACTAAGATGACCAATTCCTTGATATTTTCAACATTTGATATCTCTATTTCTTTCTCGAATCTTCTTATATTCCTCCGCTTTTTCTTTACCCTTGGAGGTCTCAACTTTGTTCTTTTTGTCAAGATCATACTTGCCTCCAACTTTGAAATCTTCTTTTCAATATTTACATTCTTTTTTCAAGTGTTGAAAGTAGTAGACTTTGAAATATCATACCTCTTGGAGTTCTCCTTCTCCCAAGCTAGTTGTCCTTCGATTTTGACAGCAAGGTGTAACAATTCTTGCATATCAAAGTACGCTTGCCTATCCACTTGATGAGCAAGTTGTCGGTTTAACCCACCAAGGAATCTAGCCATTGTATCTTCCTCATCTTCATCAATACATGCTCTATTCATAAGGGTCTCCATTTCTTTGTAATATTCTTCAACACTCTTGGATCCCTGTTGTAAAGTATAGAGTTTTTGCTTGAGTACTCGAGAATAATGCCTAGGAATGTACCTTTTTCTCATTAATGTCTTCAATTCCTCCCACGTTTCAATTGGTTCTTCATAATTTCTTCTCCACTCCGATTTCAAAGATGTCTACCATATAATGGCGTAATCACAAAATTCAGCCACAACAAGCTTCAACTTTTCTTCTTCATTGAAATTGTTGCAATCGAAGACACGCTCAATTTTGCTCTCATATTACAAATACTCCTCTGGATCAGATCTCCCATATAGAAAGTTGAAATTTTTAACTTTACTCCCGAGACTCCTTTTTCTTTTTCTCTCTCATACTAGTACTCCCTCTCAATTCTTTTTGGTGTTAAAATTTCTCTACCCCTTTCTTCTGACTCTTCCTCTCCCTCGACTGACATCTCTCCCTCCCCTAGGACTATGTCCCGTTAAAAGGGTGACATTGTCATCTTCTTCATTTTCAACTCCTTCATTCAAGAGTACTTCCCTCCCTTGAAGATTACCTAAGGTTATTTCAATTTGCTCCATACGGTCTGTCAATGTAATAATAACTTGATTCAAACGAGTAATTGTTCCGACTTGTGCTTCTCTCCACCTAGCTTCATTGATCTCCCCTCCTTTTCCTCCGTCTTGGTTCATGATTGTACAAACAATAGTGGAATATGTTTAGGACCTCACACACTCAACTCCCTGATTTTACACTCGGGGACACTCGTGTTTATACACACAAAGGTAGGCTGTTTGGGAAAGTGACTAAATTATGATCAAGGTAGGCTAATATATCGGTAAAGCAATTTTGATGGTAACAAGCTATTCAAAGCAATCAAGATAAGTTAATTATGAAGTAACAACAAAATAAAACAAGAAGTGAACAACAAATAAGAGACACGAAGATATTTTTGGATAGAATTGCACACTGAAATTTTTTTAAAAAAAATCCAAAAAGAAAGAACGTGAAGATTTTAAGAACGATCTAACTCTCCTTTTTACAGAATTCGGGAAATTGAAAAGTTAATTTCAAGCATAGATTATGAGAGAAAAAAAAATCAAACACAATGGTTCCAGATTTAGATGGATTAAGAAAAAGATGTGAATCGAAGTTTATTTGATCTTCAAATAAACATGCAAATGATCCAAAAAAAAAAAAAAAAATGATAAAGATCGTTTATAATCACAATCGTAAGAACAAATATGATAAGATTTTTTTTTTCAAGATCTCAACGTGATCTTTAGGAAGAAAATGAGAACAAAGTGAAAAATTAATGAATGATGGGGGAAATGATAGCGAGAAAATAAATGGATAGATTTAAAGAAAAGATAAACAATAACAGAAATGAAAGATAAAATCAATTCTAGAGTCGACCACAAAGATGTAAACTTACGCTCTGATACATAATTGATAAGGCAACCCTAATTCTCAGCCCAACGATCCAAGCTTTTGTTGAAGCAAGAAACCGTGAATCAAAGTAATTAACACCTCCTTGTACGAAATTTGGATCAACCAAGAGATGAGGCTAGAATTATATTACCTCTTATGATCGAAGATCTAGAAGCAAGATTTTGAAACCTTGTTCTAAATTGAATCACTCCACAATCGAACTCGATCAAGGCTTGATTGAATTGCTCGGTGCAATTCTACCATAATAATTACTTGAAACTTAGAAATGACAAATATGATGTTCAAATTTCTAGGGGAAATGTCTCAATTTGAGATTTGAATTACATTCATCCACGAATCTGAATTTTACATAACATATTGTGGGTATTTATAGTCTCCCGAAAAAAGACGTTTGTAGACGGAATTTATTCCCGATCCCCTTTAATCTCCACAAAAGAATAAGTTAAATTGATCATTTGACTTTTACATAATTTATAAAATTAAAAATAGTTATTTTTAACCAATGTTGATGTGTTTGAGTGACTAATGCGACAGGTTTGAAATCAATTGAGCTCTTTGCATGTAAGTTCGAATTCTGTTGTTGACATATTTTTTAAATCTTCATGACATTTTTTGAATCTTCTTGGCAATAGGTTCATTTGGAACACCGTGATTCTTATCAGATGTCCTAGTCTTGCTTGTTTGGGTTAGTTGACAAGAATGTCAACCAATTGAGTAGGGGAGGATGTCACGGTCATGCATGTCCAAGGCGTGTTGTCAATGGCTACATGACAGATGTCTCAGTCTTGCTTGTCCAAGTCGTGTTGTCCATGGTTGTATGCCCGTTCCAAACCTCTTTTACATGCTTTCATCCTAGATAGGTCTTTACCATTTCATATTGGGTCAATATGATGGTGTATGATCGTTCACAAAAATCATGTCTACACTTGCAAGGGCTAAAATGCCCCAAAATGTACTATAGGGGGATATGATTAGTTGTCAACTTCTCCTTACCCGATAGTTATATGGAGTAAGTCGTTGTGTTGCCTTTTGCTTACATTCCCATATAACACTAATTTCAATTTCTCAAATCTTGCTTTCAAAACTATTTTGAAATCTCTCTACCCCGCTTTCTAAAACTTTCTTCTTAAACTAAGGCCAGAGGCTCGAGCATACGTCGCTTGGTCGTAGGCGACGCGAGAATGAATAGGCTTAACTCACTTATTGCTGAGAAGTGAGTGCCGCACAATCGCAAGTCGTTGGCAAAATTTACCACTTTATTTTAATTAAAATTATTCATAAATATTTTTAAAGTTTTGATTTGAAATTTAATGGTTAAATAATTTTTAAAATTAAAAGCATAAAATTACATTAAAGCCAATAAATTTAAGCTAGAATATAAATAAATAAATAAAACTCAAATATAAGAAATTACGTTAATTTATTGCAAAAGAAATTAATTTTAAGATATATGATATTAAGTTTTAATAATAATTAATGACAGAATAATAGAGAATTTTGAACTTTAATATCTTCAACTCCCACGACTATATAATCAGCAATTCTTCTATTTTTTTATATCAAAGAAAATTTGTAAATTTTTTAATAAATTTTGTTTATTTAATTTAAGCAGAAATGAGAACCCCAAATAGTTCAAGCAAACAATTTCAACTTCAGGTATTAACATCTTTTATAAATATTTTAAGGTTTTCTTTTCATTTATTTTTTTTCCCTATAATTTGTTATGTTAACATTGTTGGCTTTTTCATGATTTTTTTAATTTTTTTTTTCAGTCCGTGCTTGCCTTGCTCATCGTCTTCCTTGCGGTTCAATCAACACGGGCCGATAATGAAATAGAGGATAGGATCAATAAGTTGTGTCATCAAAGGGAGGAATTTGGATTCTGCAGCCAAACCTTCCATGAGAATCTGAAGGGTCCGACAGACAACATAGGGTTAACCCAAATAAATAAAATTCAAAATATAAAAGTGCTTAAGATGATAGGTTACTATAAATAATTGTATTTTAACGGGTATATTCAAGAGCTTCTACCATCGACAACTGATCCTGCATTGAAGAATGATCTCATAATTTGTGAAAATGCATACAAGATACGGAGTGAGTGAAACATTTTAAGAAGAAATTGACTTATCCTTAAAAAAGGATTATAGAAGCATGTTGAATGTCGAGAAGGTTGCACCAAGAGCACAGGCAAGTTGTAGCGTGATTTTCAGCACACCACCCGAGAAACAAAGCCCACTAGAGGAGAGGAACAGGGATGTGAGGATTCTCATTGCCATGGCTATAGTTTTCGGCTCCATGATTGCATCTTAACGACCTACTCTAACTCTATCTCTATCGAGACTCTTTTAAAATTTAAAATGGCTGCTTCTCTTTTTTAACAAATGTTTATTTTGAAAGATTTGTTGATATAAGGATGATCTTTTGATTGTCTTAAAACATCTAAGAGAAAGTATATTAAAAAATAAAAATTGTGCATTAAAAGTTGCTTTGAAATTAATATTTTTTTAGAAAATATTAAAAAAACAGAGAAAATTCTTTAATTATTTAATTTTTAACAAACATAATTTATAATTTATTGTAGTGGAGTGGTAATCACGTTATTGAAGGCTCCCATCCCAATCTTTAAGCCGTAGTAATTTAATTTGTAAATTCGGGAGTCATCTCAAAGAAGAATACATGGTGGAGAATCCCTATTTAAATAGATAATAGAGGAGGAGTTATATTTTATATTTCTATCTTCGATCTCGACCCCACCAAATTCTTGTGCGTAGAATATTTATAGAATACTTAGTATATATGTGTGGAATACTATGATAATTTTAAAATTTATGTTCAATATTTTATTATAGTTTGCTTATGGAACATTATTAAATTATAATTTATTATGTTTTATTTTTTAGAAAATTATAAAATAAAGATGAAGAAAAGGCTTTAATTATTTAATTTTATAGTGTGTTCTTTAGACGTCAAGTTGTGCACTAAAGTGTTTCTCATGCCTAGGATTCATATCGATTACCTATTTGTCTTGAAGTTTTTCTTAGTTATCCTACTCTAAAGGCTCCTATATTTGTTGTATCTTATATGGTATATGAAGACACGTTTAACTTTAGAGTTCGTATGATGGAGCCACCTGAAAGAAAGATGCACTTTTGGTATAGATATTAACTATCAATTCTAGTATGCATTTCTTAACCATTATATCCAAAACTGTTCTCATTCCGGTGTGCTCTTGGTTCCTTCATAAATCTCTCATTTAAGCATCAAATTTATTTGACTAAAACGACAAACCAAAAAAAACATACATATGGTTGTATCTTTTATCTTATGGCCAAAAAGTGCTACTTCTTTGAATTAAGGGTATATAAGAGCAAAAATGGAAGTAACAAAGAGCATATTGAATATGGAATGTTGGCCTTCAAAATCTAATTCAAAAAATTTTACATTACTCAAAATTATATCATATTGCATTAATTAATTGAGTTATATTTAAATTTATATATTAGGAACATTTTGAACGAAATATTTAACTTCGAATTTGAACTAATATAACGGTTTGTTAGTCCTTTAAGCCATTGAAATATCCCTTTCTAAAACTTAATACTTAACTATATGATTGCTAGCTTTTACGAACTAACTTAAAAAGGTTATTTCGTATTTATTATATTAAAAATAGAATTGTTCCATAAAAGTCAGTTTTAACATAGTTTAACCAATAAAATTTTAATTATTATTTCAAAGGTCATAATTTGAAACAAAATCCAACTTTGAAAGAAACTATTTCTGGAAAATGGAAGGGAAATAAAGGGAGAGAAGTGAGTATTATTGGATAACTCGAGTTACCCATTACTAAAGACGGTCCCACAAAATCGACATTCATCCCCTTCACTTTGTCAAAATCCAATATGGTTTTTACAATATGTTTTTTGTCTTCTCTAATGATGTTCTTGTCTTGATCGTCGTCTTCTTTATTGTTCAATCAATAGTGGCTGATAGTGAAACTGAGAATAGGATCAATAACTTGTGCCATCAAATGGAGGAATTCGGGTTTTGCAGTCAAACCTTCCATGAGAACCTAAATGGTCCGACAGACGATGTAGAACTAACCCAAATAGCAATTTTCCAAGCTCAAGCCAATACAAGCAAAACACTTCGGTATTGTTGTTAAAATACATATAAAATTTAAAAAGTTACAAAGGGTTTAAGTTGATAGGTTAAGATGAATACTTGTATTCTTAACAGGTATATTCAAGAGCTTCTACCAACAATAACCGATCCTGCATTGAAGAATAACCTTTTAGTATGTGAAAATGCATACAAGACAGTAAATGAAGCACTTCAAGAAGGAATTGAATTATTCTTCAAAAAAGATTATAGAAGCATGTTAAATGTGGAGAAGATTGCACCGAGAGCACAAGCGAGTTGCAACATGATTTTCAACACACCACCCGAGAAACAAGGTCTACTAGAGGAGAGGAACAGGGAGATAAGAATTCTGATTGCCATGGCTATAGTTTCGGGCTACATCATGACCGGTTCTAGCTCTCTCTAATCTTCTTTCTAATAAAACTCTTCTTTTAACACGTTTTTGAAGGATTTGATGATACAATCCATAAGTATGATTTTTTTTTCATGAATTAAAAAATAAAGATCATAAGTTTTTTTTTTTTTTTTTTTTTTTTTTTTTTTTTTTTTTTTTTTTTTTTTTTTTTTTTTT
>NW_019272067.1:351615-417526 GCF_002738345.1 Cucurbita maxima
TATATATATATATGTATATGTATATGTATAATATTTACTAAATGAGTTTTTTTTTTTTTTTTTTTTTTTAAAGGAAGGAAAGAGAAACAAAAACAAAAGGAAAAATACTTTGAAACAGCCTATAGCACATACCATAAACAAAGTATTTGAAAGTTACTTAAATGATATATTTGTCGTCGCAAATATAGCACTGTAAATGGTAGTGAGATCCCATATCGATTGGATAGAGGAATGAGCATTCTTTATAAAAGCATGGAAATCTCTTCACAGTGAACGTGTATTAAAACCATGAGGCTGATGGCGATACGTAATGGGCCAAAACCGATAATATCTCATAGCAATAAGTTTGGGCTGTTACAAATGGTATTAGAGCTAGGCACCAGCGGTGTGCTAGCGAGGACGCTAGAGCCCAAAGGGAGTGGATTGTGAGATTCCACATCAGTTGGAGAGGGGAACGAAGCATTCATTATAAGGGTGTGGAAACCTCTTCCTAGTGGACGAGTTTTAAAACTGTGCAGCTGATAGCGATACATAACAAGCCAAAGCAGACAACATCTACTAGCGAGTTAGTTATGTCATTGAAAGTTTAAAAGTTATTGATGTAACTTTTTTTTAGTTCAACAACACATGCCGATGGAGAAATTTGAATATTTGACATTTTGGTTGATGATACATGACATAATCCGTTGACCTATATTCACGTTTATTTATTGATATACTTTAACTGTTAAAATATATTTAGGCCTATCATCGACAATATGCATGATTCATCAAGTAATAAGATGATTTGAAAGAAGAATTTGACTTGGATAAAATCATAAGAATTTTATGATTGGAAGTTTTCTTTTCAGCCGTATGTATATATTTTTCATAATTTACCCTTCAAATAACTTCTGAATTTACTCGTATTTAGTAAAAAGGAAAGGTAGATCATTCTCTTACTCAAAATCTTAACCACCTTCGTTTTTGGAATTCATTTTTTTAATCTCCAATTCTATCCAAAAATAATTGTGTTCGTTGTTTGTTTGATCATTTCTTTGTTTTATTTTGTTGTTACTTCATAATTACCTTATTTTGATTGTCTTGAATAGCTCGCTGCTCTAAGAATTGCTTTATATATATATTAGCCTACATTGATTATAATTTAGTCACTTTTCCAAATATTCTACCTTTGTGTGTAATAAACACCGGTGTTTAGCCAAGAGAACTTCTTGTAGTCTTGTCATTGGTAGTGGAAGTTGCACCAATGTAGTAAGTACCATGTTGATCAAAAGGTTGCAAATTTCAACCCAACACCATCCTAAACCTTACTTGCTAGAGATTGGCCGATCTTGGCAATTTGATAGAAAGGTCATGTATGATGATTATTTGAATAGGTATTCTTTTAGAAAAGATGGTAGAAAAACACTCTTATCCCTTTGAGTTCTTGAATAGGTATTCTTTTAGAAAAGATGTAGAAAAACAACTCTTATACCTTTGAGTTATGCAAATGTATTTTATGATCAATTAAAGTTAGATGAAAAAAAAAAGAGTTTGAGGAAAAAGAATTGAAAGAAAAGCCAAACTTGAGTGAAAAATTAGAGGAAAATCAAAGATAAAAAAATTAATGAAAAGAAGAGGAAAAAAAAAAAGATGAAATTGAAAAAAAAAGAGTGAGTTGTTTGACTAGAGTCCGGAAAAGTGAGGAGCAATGTTTTCACAAAAAAACCATTTTTGTACTTCTCTATAAGGAAGGATATTTGGTCTCTAACAACTTGTCATTGATTATTGTGTTTCAATATCTTTTATAGAAAATTGAGGACGTGTTTGAAGATGAAGTACCTAAAGGATTACCTCCCATTAGAGGTATTGAATAAAAATAGACCTCATTCTGGGGGCTGTCGTTCTTAATAGACCAATTTACCAATCCAACTTAGACTAAAGAAATTCAAAGGCAAGTGGAGGAGCTCATGGAGAAAGGCTATATACGAGAAAGTTTGAGTCCATGTACTGTATCAGTCTTATTGGTGCCAAAGAAAGATGAAACTTAGTGCATGTGCATGGATTGTAGAGTCATCAACAAAATCATTATAAAGTACCGACCCATCCTAAAGGACGGAAGGAAATCATTTTTCAACATGGAGACTGGGTTTGGATACATTTTTGCACTGAGTTATTCCTATCTCAAAGGAAGACAAAATTACATCCAAGAGGGATGACCTTTATCATGTCCTTGAAAGTATTACTAGCAATTCCTATAAAATTGATCTTCCCATAGAATTTTCAGTACATCCTACTTTTAATGTTGCTGACTTAAATACTTTTGATGTAGGAGATGATTTTCCAGATTCGATGATAAATCGTTTTGAAGAGAGGGAAGATGATAAGAATCACGATGTTCCAAATGTTCCAACTAGACCTATTATACGTGATAAGACAACCTTAATCCTCAGCCCAACGATCCAAGCTTTTATTGAAGCAAGAACCCTGAATCAAATAAATTATCATCCTTATACAAAATTTGGATCAATCAAGAGATATGCTATAATTAGATTACCTCTTAAGATAAAAGATCTATAAGTAAGATTTGAAACATTGTTCTAAATTGAGTCATTTCACAATCGAACTTGATCAAGGTTTGATTGAATGACTCAAATGCAATCTACCCCAAGAATTGCTTGGAACTTAGAAATATGCTCGAATTTCTAAGTGTATAAGTCTCAATTTTAGATCTCAATTTCATTCATCCGAAACCTGTCTTTTACATATAAATTGTGGTTATTTATACTCTCCACGTAAGAAACTTTCAATTCTTAAATGCCCCTAAAGAAGTTAGTAGTCAATTTAATTTCGATCCCTTTAAATCTCCATAGAAGAAGTCAATTTGACAAATAACTGCCCCTTCAGCCCATTACAAGAATTATGAAATTAAAAATAATAAATAAGGTTTTCTAACAACTTATCAATCAAGTACAATTTATAGCAACTTCATCTACTACTTCCACCGTGCGAATATTCACATCGGAAGTTCCAAATGGTCCTTCCACAATCAAATCAGCCTGTAACACATGAAATAATGGTTGAACCGAGCCTAGCCAATTTTTTAGCTGAAGAATGAATGCTTGTTGAATTTTCTTGGGCTTTCATCGTGTAATAGATCTAGTTGGAACATTTGAAATACTGAGATCCTTATGATCTTCGCACTTTTCAAAAGGATTCGTCCTCGAATTAGAAAAATTATCACCTACATCAAAATGATTCAAGTCAGCAACAATAAAAGTAGAATAAAAAATTCTCCAGGAAGATCAATTTTATATGCATTGTTATTAATTTTTTCAAGGACGATAAGGGTTATCCCCTCTCGGATGTAACTTTCTCTTCCTTTGAGATTGGAATAGCTCTTGCGAAAATGTATCCAAACCAAGTCACCGGGTTGAAAAATGATTTCCTTCCGTCCTTTGTTAATCCTTGAAGCAACTTTGAAATTTTGTTTTTCAATTCTATCCTTCACCTCTTTGTGCAATGTTTTGATCAAATCTGCATTACTCGTGGTTGTTTCACTTATAAAAATATTTGAAGGAATAGGAAGCAAATCAAGAGGCGTAAGTGGATTAAATTCATAAAAAACTTAAAAAGGTGAACAATGAGTGGTACTGATAAGAATCACGGTCTTCCAAATGTTCCAACTGGACCTACTGCACGATCCAAGGCCAAAAAGATTCAACAAGCATTCATTCTTCATCTACAAAATTGGATAGACTCGGTTCAACAATCATTTCATATGTTACAAGCTGATTCGATTGAGGAAGGACCATTTCGAGCTTCAGAAGTGAACATTTGCACGGTTGAAGTAGCGGATGAAGTTGCAAGCATCATTTCATGAGTTGTTAGAAAACCTTGTTTATTATTTTTTTAATTTCATAAAGTTTGTAATGGTCAAATAGACTTTGTCTTTTGTGTAGATTTAAGGGGATCGGGATTAAATCCCGGCCACTCACTTCTTTTCTGAGGAGACTATAAATACCCACAAATTATTATGTAAAAATTAGATTTTTGATGAATGAAATTGATCTCTCAAGTTGAGACGTGCCCCTTAAAAATCTTAGCATCATCTTTGTCATTTTTAAGTTCTAAGTAATTCTTGTGGTAGATTGCATCTGAGCCATTCAATGAAAGCCTTGATCAAGTTCGACTGTGGAGTGACAAAATTTAGAACAAGGTTCAAAATCTTGCTTCTAGATTTTTTTTATCTTGAGAGGTAATCTAATTCTAAATCTCTTGGTTGATTCGAATTTTGTATAAGAATGTGTTAATTTTTTGATTCCAGGGTTCTTGCTTCATTAAAAGCTTGGATCATTGGGCTGAGGATTAAGGTTGCCTTATCAAGGTTGGAAGAATTGGAAGATGGGCTGAGGATTTGGAAGAATTGGAAGATGGGAGTAATTTGGCACTTCTTAAGGAAAAGACTTCTTAAAACTCAAGTTAGGGAGAATAATGTTGATGATCAAAGAGACAACCTATTTCACACAAGATGTTTAGTCAAGGAGACTCCTTGTAGTCTTGTTATTGATAGTGGAAGTTGCACCAGATGGTGTTAATATAACACATGTGGAAGAAATTTGGATCTTAGGCACTTTTAGAACATCAATTATAGTAAATAACTAGCATGTTCATAAGTATTAAAACTTAATGAATTTGAATACTAATCTTTTGTAGTTCAAATTCTTTTTTCCTCACGAACCGGTTTCGAACCACCACTAGTGTCTTCTCCACTATCCTCCGGCCTTAGAACGGGATTGTGGAATTCTGTGAGTGACTAAACTTGGGAGGGATTTAGTGTATATGAAGTGAGAGTTTGTGAGAATTTTCTCAAGGTGTTTTTCAAGGAAGAAGACCTTCCATGTACCATGATCACTCTATTTAAAGAGTCATGTTTGCATGTTCATGCAAATTTGAGATCACCAAATTTTGACACTCAAATGTTTGGGATTATATGGCAAGCATGCATGTTTGAGTTAACCAAATTTTGACACTCAAAATTCCACTCAAACTTGTGGGGTTTATTTGGCAAATATGCAAGTTTGGTTAAACCAAATTTTGACACCTCAAAATTCAACTAACATGGATTTTTCCATTAAATGAAGTCAACATTTTGACTTTCCTCATTTTATAATTTCACAATTAATTTGAATAATTAATTTCAAATTAAAGTAACATTAAATGATTAATAAATATTTAATATTAATTCAAATGTCAATCTCAATCAATTCTGACACATAATTGATTAAGATATTTAAATCTTATTTAAATATCTCAAATTCTCTCTTTTTGTTTAATTCGTAAATAAAACAAAAATGCAGTTAAATATATCGTATATATATGTAGCGCATATTCCTTAATTTGAATTCGAACACTTCGAACTCACTATTGACACTATTCTATGGTTTAGTCCGAATGGTTTAGTCCGATATGAGCTAGCAGAGGGACCTAATGGACCTATAGATCATGGGCTCCAACGATCCAAGATTAACTGGTTAAATTCATTAATCTTGTTAACCAACATTCGTTAACTATTAGGACACTCCACTATAGCCTAGTAGTTGCACTCCCCTCACTATAGATATATTTCTGTCCATTTGATATAACCATGATTAGTAAGTCGATCCTTCACAGGTTTTTCGTAACTAGAGTTGGGTCAATTAGCCGTTTTACCCCTGAAGTTACTTCTTGTTCCTTATGTCCCACTGATCCTCTTATGAACAATTGGTTTGTGGTTCAACCAGTAAACCAAATCCCTCTCAAGCCAATGAGTAGGTGGGGCCCCTTGTTCAAGACCTAGAGTGGTACTTAAGGGAACTACCTCTCTTCTATCCCTAAAAGTTGGTAGGAGCGAATTCCATCTTTCACCCCACGTCCCCAGCTATACACCCAGTCTTACCCCTGAAATGGGAGACTTATTGAGTCGGCGTACTCGAGCCACTCTCACCCATGCAAATCTAAGGATAATTCCAAATGAACAGGAGTTCAAGGTTAGCTCAGGATTAAGATCGAGTTACCTAGGTCATCGAATGAAAAGAGAATCAGTCTCAACAGTAAACGACATTATAAAGAGAGAGTGATTTTCTTCATGGTCCAATCTTATGCAATACTCATTGCATAGGACGCCCCCACTCACATGTCTCCCCCACTCACATTGTTTATATCATATACAAAAGTGGGCCGCATCCATAGTGTCCCCAGAATAAGGTACTTAGCCTTATCCTTATGCTATAGATCATTTTGACTATATACTTGAACTTGATCCACTTTTATGTCTCTACATATAGTTCAAATAATCATACTATAGCTAGAGTGTTCTTAGTTTATTGGATTTAGATTAATGTCGTAAACTTCACTTTATTCAATAACAATCTTTACTGAATAAATATTAATAATAACTTTATTGAAAATAGAATATGTGTTTGTTTACAAACTATGAGTTTTAGGAGATAAAACCCAACAAACTCCCACTTGGACTAAAACTCCAGTGGGGTTTTATAACGTTGAGTAGAGAGAGACATAAATACAATAAACTAGGGCATCACATACTCATGTCTTTTCTCCCACTTGCCCTAGATTACATAACTCATAGTCCTAGACTCACTAGGTGCCCTTCAAACACTTTAGCCATGAGGGGCTTTGTAAATGGATCAACAATGTTGTGCTCCGAAGCTATCTGTGTGACGATCACATCTCCTTGTTGCAAAATCTCCCTTATGAGAGGATATTTGCGCTCAATATGTTTCCTCGCTTATGGCTTCTTGGTTCTTTCGAATTTGCAACTGCTCCACTGTAATCACAATAAAGAGTGACGGGAAGATGCATATTTGGAACGACTTCCAAATCAGTTAAGAACTTCCTAAGCCATACAGATTCTTTTGCTGCGTCACAAGCAACAACATACTCAGCCATGGTGGAATCAGCAATGCAACCTTGTTTTATGCTTCTCCATATTATTGCTCCTCCTTTCAGAGTGAAGACAGATCCTGATGTCGATTTCCTCGAATCTACATCGGTCTGAAAATCTGAGTAAGTGTACGCTATAAGAATCAGATCCTTAGCACCGTACATTAGCACATAGTCCCTCGTTCTCCTAAGATACTTGAGGATATTCTTAACGGAAGTCCAATGAGCACGTCCCAGATTGGACTGATATCTGCTGACAATTCCCATAGCATAGCATATGTCAGGTCGGGTACATAGCATGGCATACATCAGACTACCGACTGCTGATGCATAGAGAATGTGTCTCACATTCTCAATTTCTTGAGGTGTCTTAGAACTTTGTTCCTTCGACAAATGAACTCCATGCCTGAAAGGTAATAATCCTTTCTTGGAGTCCTGCATCTTATATCGAATCAACATTTTGTAGATATACGATGCGTGAGACAATGCTAGTGTCTTGTTCTTGCGATTTCGAACAATTTGGATTCCAAGACCAAGCTGAGCCTCTCCCAAATCTTTCATTTGGAATTGTGTCGCTAGCCAATGCTTAATGTCAGTCAGAAATCCCACATCATTCCCAATGAGTAGAATATCGTCAACGTACAACACTAGGAAAGCTACTGTAGAGTTGACTATCCTTTTATAAACACAAGGTTCATCAACATTCTGTTTAAAGCCATAAGATTTGATCGTGGTATCAAACTTTATATTCCAGGATCGCGATACTTGCTTCAACCTATAAATGGATATTTTAAGCTTACAAACCCTATGCTTGTGATCTTGTTCAATGAACCCCTCTGGTTGAGCCATATTAGATACTCTCTTCAAGATTGCCATTTAGAAAGGCTGTCTTAACATCCATTCACCAAATTTCATAATCATAAAATGGGGCAATAAACAAGAGTATTCTAATCGATTTAAGCATAGCAATAGGAGAGAAGGTTTCTTCATAGTCTACCCCCTCTCTTTGGGTATAACCCTTTGCTACAAGTCGAGCTTTAAAGGTTTGTACCTTACCGGTTTGGTCTCGTTTCCTCTTATAGATCCATTTGCAACCAATAGGTTTTACCCCATCTTGTTGATCTACAAGTTCCCAGACTGAATTGAAGTACATTGACTCCATTTCAAGATTCATGGCTTTGATCCACTAATCTCAATCTTCATCATTCATTGCCTGTTTATAGGTCAATGGATCCTCAACGCCATCATCAGGTATGAGTACTTGAGTTTCTGCAAAACCCAAGTAATGATCGGGTTGAGTTATCACCCTCCCACTACGTCGAGGACTTCTCAACTCTTGAGAATGATGGGATTGACCAGAAGTGTCAGCTCCATCAACAACTCTTGTTGAAGAACCAGCTTGATCAACAACTCTTGTTGTATTATCAGTAGCTTCTTTAGAAATCTCACTTAATACTAGTTTGCTGCGAGGTTGATGATTTCTTACGTGGTCTTCCTCTAAGAATGTAGCGTTTGTTGATACAAACACTCTATTTTCTTGAGGGGCATAAAACAAACCACCTTTCGTCTCTTTGGGGTATCCTACGAATAGACATAATTTTGAACGACGTTTTAATTTATCTGGGTTTTGCAACAACACATGTGTTGGACATCCCTAAATTCTGAAGTGACGTAAACTCCCTTTACGCCCTTTCCATAACTCATAAGGTGTTTCTGAAACACTCTTAGTAGGAACCATGTTCAAAATGTATGTAGAAGTCTCCACTGCATATCCCCAAAACAAATCGGGTAATTGAGCGAAACTCATCATAGACCGAACCATGTCTAACAGAATTCTATTTCTCCTTTCTTATACACCATTTTGTTGAGGCATACCAGGGGTTGAGAGTTGGGACTTTATTCCATGTTCTATCATATAGTCCTGAAATCTTAAGTCCATGTACTCTCCTCCTCGATCTGATCGAAGTGTTTTAATAGTTTTATCTAATAGATTCTCAACCTCAGTCTTATACTCTCTGAATTTTTAAAGAGCTTCGAACTTGTGACGCATTAGATAAAGATAGTCATATCTTGAATAATCATCAATAAAACTGATGAAATATTCATACCCTCCTCGTGCTTTGACATTCATTGGACCACAGAGATCTGTATGCACGAGTTCTAAGGTTTGTTTGGCTCTATAACCTTTTTCGGAAAACGATCGTTTAGTCATTTTACCCTCAAAGCAAGACTCACATGGAGGTAAAGAGTTGTCTTCTAACTTATTTAGAAGTCCTCTTTTAACCAATCTCTCAATCCTATTGAGATTAATGTGGCCTAGTCTTAAGTGCCAAAGGTAGGTATTAGGAGAAATCTTTTGTCGTTTATTTTGAGTTTCAACTGTTTTAAACATCTCGGTATTTAAAATAGCTTTTGTTTTGCTCAGTTTTAACATATATAAGTTGTTTTCTAGTTTTGCAGAACAAATATGAATACCTCTTTTGCAAATGAACACTTCATTGATTTCAAAAGATACTTTATACAATTGTTCTAATAAACAAGAGATAGATATTAAATTTCTTTTCATTTCTGGAACAAAAAGTACATTATCTAATATAATGAATCTATCTCCAAAAAAACAACTTTAAATTTCCTACTGATCTTGCTGAGACAACCTCTCCTATTCCAACCCTGAGTGTTATCTCGCCATCCGCAAGCATTCTCCAGGAGCTAGTTTCCTGGTAAAAAGAACAAATATCATTAGTGACCCCTGAATCTAGTATCCAAGTTGAGTTATCATACTCTACTAAACATATTTCTACAACGAGTAAATCATATTTACCTTGTTGTGTCTTTTCAGCTTTCTTCTCTGCAAGGTATTTTGGGCAGTTTCTCTTCCAGTGCCCATTTTCGTTGCAATGGAAACATTTTCCTTTATCTGCCTTTTAAGCCTTGTGTTTGCGGTTAGTAGGAATCTCATTTTTCCCTTTACCCTTTTTCTTCATCAAAACACTTTTAGAAGTTGAAGGTTCAGACTTATTTTTGGAGGACGATCCTCGTTGTAATTTCTTGGAGATAGCAACATTTGCTTCTCCTATACGTCCCTTGTTGTTAAGAGGGACTGATAAGTCTGTAGCTCATTGAGAAGAGCAGTCAAGTTATATTCTATTTTGTTCATCATCACATTTGTGCGGAACTGGAAGAAGCTCTTCGGAAGAGACTCCATGATAAAACTGACTTGACTCTTCTCATCAATGACAACTTCATTTTCTTCTGCCACATTGAAATGGACCATCATGTCCAGGACATGTTCTCTAACTGAGGTCCCTTCTTTCATACGGCAGTTGTAAATGTATTTTATGGCTTCATGTCGAAGGGAGAAGGACGGTTGTCCAAACATCCCTTTTAGAGATTCCATAATCTCTTTAGCAGTACCCATAACATCGTGTTTCTTAGCCAAAACATTAGATATGCTGGCTAGAATGTACACTCAGGCTTTGTCATTTACCTTTATCCATCTGTCATACGCATCCCGAACTGTTCGGTTTGCATTTGAGCTGGGGTTTGGAGGACATTCCTCAGTTAAAACAAACCTTAAATCATCAATTAACAGTATTGTGTTTAGGTTTGATTTTCAAGTTGTGTAATTGTCGCCGTTTAATTTCTCAGAAGCGAGTAATTGTACTATTGAGTTTGTCATGTTGTGATATAAAGAAAATTCTATTAGTGATTTGACTTAATCTTGTTTAATTCAATCAGTTTTAGCAAATGTAATAATGTACCCAAAAAATTATTAATTTGCAACGATACTTTAGTGAGTTAGAGCAACTGCTACCGAGGGGCAGTCAGTCACTCATTCACTAAACTAAGACATTCTTGACTTAAACACTAATCTCAGAATAACTCTTGTTCCTATAGTGTTTTAGTTATCGCTATTTTGGTCAAGAATATACGTTATCTTAGTAATTCTTCACAAGTGTGACCCACCAATTTCAGACCTCATAGATCGGTCCCAACAATGCTATCGAATGAAAAAGCCAAACTTTGGAATGGACCTAAGAAATCCTATCCATTTATGGAGTTTGCGTTTTTTTGACTCCCATGTTACGACCCTCCGAATGTGTAGTTGCTCTAGGGCAACACGCAGGAGAAACATGGGAATCTCACGGTGCAACCTAGTGGTGGAGACCATAGGACGTGTTGATATACTTCCTTCTTCAACTTACTATAAATACTTTTTCTATTCACCTTGTTATTGACTCATGCAAATACCTTCCGAATGGAGGACGCTCCCAGGGCGACACGAGGCCGAGCATGAATCTCACAGTGTGAATTTTTCAGAGAGTGTGAAAAGGAAAACGATGTATCTCATATACCTTTTTCCTCCCACTAAGTATTTTAGACGGTTGGGTATACTCATTACTTAGGTATATTTTGGCTAATTAAATATAACCTAAGTCTAGGTGATTTTTCCCAAACTTACATCACTCAAGCATGCTCAGAAAACTGGGCTAACTAAGCTCAAGTACTGGCCCGATCTCCAGGTAGTAGGTGTTTCGTAAACCGTCAACTTAAGTACCTCCAGCCTTAATCAAGATCGTGCCAGGTGAGCTTTCTTGTAAGCACAATTTTACAAGATATCTACCTATTTTAACTATTAAAATTGATCGTGCTTGGGTCTTAACCTTAAGTGAGCATGCATTTATCTTCATTATAGATTTTAACGTCTATCTCGTTTTATGACGTTGAAAATAACCTATAACATGCATCTAACATGCTTTATATAACAATTATATAATCATCCATTCCATGCAATAATATAACAATTTATATCTATCACTCATGGAACCCTAAACATGCATACTATACATTATAACACTTATAAGTCTTGGGACGAAGTTTGTCATTTGTAGAGTTTTCATATAATTCTCATTGTTCTCCTTTTGAAGTTGTTTATAGATTTAATACACTTACGACTCTTGGTTTGCTTCCTATTCCTTCTAATATTTTTGTGAGTGAAGCAGCTACAAGTAAGGCAGATTTGATCAAAACATTGCACAAAGAGGTGAAAGGAAATCATTTTTCAACCCGGTGACTGGGTTTGGATACATTTTCGCAAGGAGCGATTCTCATCTCAAAGGAAGACAAAGTTACATCCAAGAGGGATGACCTTTATCAGGTCCGTGAAAAAGTTAAAACAATACATATAAAATTGATCTTCCCAAAGAATTTTCAGTATATTCTACTTTCAATGTTGCTGACTTGAGTCCTTTTGATGTAGGTGATGGTTTTTCTGATCTGGGAACGAATCATTTTGAAGAGGGGAAAGATGATAAGAATCACGATGTTCCAAATGTTCCAACTGAACCTATTACATGATCCAAGGCCAAGAAGATTCAACAAGCATTCATTCTTCATCTACAAAATTGAATAGGCTCGGTTCAACCATCATTTCATGTGTTACAAGCTAATTCGATTGAGGAACGACCATTTGGACCTTTAGAAGTGAATATTTGCACGGTTAAAGTATTGGGTGAAGTTGCAAGCATCATTTCATGAGTTGTTATAAAACTTTGTTTATTATTTTTTTAATTTCATAAAGTTTGTAATGCTCAAATTGACTTCGTCTTTTGTGGAGATTTAAGGGGACTGGAACTAAAACTCGGCCACTAACTTTTTTTGTGGGGAGACTATAAATACCCACAAATTATTATGTAAAAATCATATTTGTGAGGAATGAAATGAGACGTTCCCCTTCCTAGAAATTTGAGCATCATCTTTGTCATTTCTAAGTTTCAAGTAATTCTTGTGGTAGATTGCATCCGAGTCGTTCAATCAAGTCTTGATCAAGTTCGATTGTGGAGTAGCTCAATTTAAAACAAGGTTTCAAATCTTGCTTCTAAATCTTTGATCTTGAGAGGTAATTTAATTCTAGCTTTATCTCTTAATTGATCCGAATTTTTTATAAGGAGATGTTAATTTCTTTGATTCAAGGATTCTTGTTTCATTAAAAGCTTGGATCATTAGGATGAGGATTAGAATTGTCTTATCAGGTACTACGAATTGCTCTATCATATGCAAACTCTACCAATAGCAAACATTCTTTCCAAGCCTTAATATTTTCATAAATAATAGCCCAACCAATGTTCTTAATGTTCTATCAACCATCGCAGGATTCAAGGCTGAGGATGATATGGAGTTGAAAACAACAATTTGGTACCCAATTTATTCCGTATCACTTTCCAAAAGTGACTTAAGAATTTAACATCTCTATCACTAACAATTATTCTAGGGATTCCATGTAATCTTACTACTTTTCTAAAGAATAAGTCAGCAACATGTTTTGCATCATTCGTCTTGTTACATACAATAAAATGTGTCATTTTACTAAATTTGTTTACCACAACAAAAATACGATATTTACCCTTTTTAGTGTACGGCAAACAAAGAACAAAATTCATAGATATATTAGTCAAAGGTTAGTTAGGTACATTCAAAGAAGTATACAATCCATTTAGTTATGATCTAGATTTAGCTTATTTGCATTTAAAACATTGGCTACAAAATTTATGAACATCATGTTTCATCTTCGGCTAGAAGAAGTGTTCATGCAACATATTATAAGTTTTATTAAACTCAAAATGTCACATTAAGCTACCACCATATGCTTCTTTCACAAACAGATATTTTATAGAGCATTTAGGAATATAAAATTTACTTTTCTTAAATAAAAATTCATGAAAAACATAACAATCATCCACAACTCCTCTCACAAGACAACATACATAAATAATTCCAAAGTTTTGGTCATCTCTATATAATTCTTTAATATGCTCAACTCCAAGAATTTTTTAACTCAGAGAAGTAAAGAGATTGTACCTTTTAGATAATGCATCAGCTATCATATTATCCTTATATTTAATGACATTCGGAAATGTTTCAATAAACTTCATCCACTTTGCATGTCTACGACTCAGTTTGCTTTGACCCTTAGGATACTTCAAGCTTTCATGATCATAGTGGATCACAAATTCTCTAGACAATAAGTAGTGTTGTCACGCCTACAATGTATGAACTAAACCAAACAATTTTTTATCATAGGTAGAATAGTTCAATGCTGCCCATTTAGTTTTTCATTAAAATATATTAAGGGTTTTCCATCTTGAATTAACAGCACATATGCCCAAATCACTTGCATCACATTCAATTTCAAAAATTTTATCAAAGTTAGGCAAAATAAGTAACAAGTAACGGTGCATTGCTTAATTTCTTCTAAAGCAAATTATTTCTTTCAAAGCATTTTCCCATTTAAAAACAATATTATGCAATTATTGTGCTAAAATCTTTTATAAATCTCTTATAGGAGCTAGCTAATTCATGAATACTCTCTAACTTCACTTGACTTATTTTTTTGGTGTTGGTAAATCCCCAATGACTTTAATTTTCTCTCTTTCTACTTTACTCTTTTCCATGCCAAAACTACCTTATTAAAATTAGCATGAAATTTCCATCTATGGGTAATCAAAACTAAAACTGACTTAATATGCTCACATGCTCAAACAAAATCTTCAAATAAATTAAAATATCATCAAAATACTCAATAACATGCTTTCCTAAATATTCTCTCAAAACATTATTCATTAACGGCATAAATGTACTAGAGCATTAGTTAACCTAAAAGGCATAACAAGTCATTCATACCATCCAAACTTAGTTTTGAAAACTATTTTTCATTCATATCCTATCTGCATTCTAATTTGATGATATTCATATTTCAAATCAATCTTTGTAAATAGACATGAATCATGCAATTCATAAAGCATATCGTCTAGCCTAGAAATATAATGTCGATACTTTACAGTGATTTTGTTGATGATTCTACAATCTACGCACATGTGCCACGTTCCATCTTTCTTTGGCACCAATAAGACTGGTACAGACCATGGACTCAAACTTTCTCGTATATAGCGCTTGTCCATGAGCTCGTCTACTTGCATGAATTTCTTTAGTTGCAGTTGGGTTTGTTCTATAAGTTGGTCTATTAGGAATGACTACACATGGAATGAAGTCTATTTTATGTTCAATACCTCTAATAGGAAGTAGTCCTTTAGGTACTTCATCTTCTAACACGTCCTCAGATTCCTGTAATAAAGAGTGAAACATACTAGGCAAAGACAAGTTGTTACCGTTAGAGACAAAACATCCTTCCTTGTACATAAGTACAAAAATGATTTTTTTGTGAAAACATTGCCCTTCTAATCTCGCTAAATCTAGCCTAACAACTCTTTTTTTTTTTTCTTTTTTTTTTCAATTTCATTCTTCTTTTCACTATCTTTTCTCTCAATTCTTGATCCTCGAACTCTTTTTTTTTTTCTTCAACTTTAATTGATCAGCAAATACATTTCCAAAACTCAAAGGTACAAGATAGATTTTTCTACCATCTTTTATAAAATAATATCTATTCAAATAACCATCATACATGACCTTCCTATTAAACTGCCAAGGTCGGTCAAGTAATATGCCTCCCGCAAGCATGGTAGCACATAACAAAGAACTTCATCTTTATATTTTTCCAAAATAAATGATATTAAAGCTTGAGGAACTACCTTCATTGTTCCACTATCATTGAGTCATTGAAGCTTGTAAGGTTTAGGATGGTGTTGGGTTGAAATTTGCAACCTTTTGATCAACATGGTACTTACTACATTGGTGCAACTTCCACTATCAATGACAACAACTCACTGATTTTACACTCAGATACACTCGTGTTTATTACACAAGGCTATTTGGGAAAGTGGCTAAATTATGACCAAGGTAGGCTAATATATGGATAAAGTAGCTATTCAAGACAATGAAGAGAAGGTAATTATGAAGTAACAACAAAATAAAACAAAGAAATGATCAAATAAATAAGGGAACATAGCTATTTTAGGTAGAACTGCACACTGAGAATAAATTCAAAAAGGAAAGATCGTTAGGATTATGAATAAATTCCCTTCTCATTATAAAATATAAGAGAATGATTTTTTTTTTTTTTTTTTTTTTTTTTTTTTTTTTTTTTTTTTTTTTTTTTTTNTTTTTTTTTTTTTTTTTTTTTTTTTTTTTTTTTTTTTTTTTTTTTTGTGTGGAAATCGGGCAAATTCAGAAGTTATCTTCAAGTTTAAATAATGAAAGAAAAATATCAAACATAACGATTCTAAATGTCGTTATAGGAAAAATGAGAATTGAAGCAAATGGTCTAATGATAAAGATTTATAAACGGAGAACAAATATGATCATTTCTTTTTTTGTTTTTTTATAAGATCTAAATATGATCTTTACGAAGAAGATGAGAACAAAGTAAGAAGATGATGAAAAATGGTGGAAATGGCAGCAATAAAATAAATGGACAGATTTGAAAAAATCATCAATAGCATAAATAAAAGATAAAATCATCAATTCTAGGGTAGGCCTGAAAGATAAAATTAATTCTAGAATAGGCCACAAAGATAAAATTAATTCTAGAATAGGGCACAAAGATGCCACCCTACCCTACTCTACCCTAATCTTCAGGTCAATAATCCAAACTTTTTTTAAACAAGAACCCTTGAATCAAAGAAATTAATACCTCCTTATACAAAATTCGAATCAACCAAGAGATGAGACTAGAATTAGATTACCTCTTAATATCAAAAATCTAGAAACAAGATTTGGAATCATGTTTTAAATTGAGTCACTCCACAATCGAACTTGATCCAAGCTTAATTGAATGACTTAAATGCAATCCACCACAAGAATTGCTTGGAACTTAGAAATGGCAAAGATGATGCTCAAATTTCGAAGGATAAAAGTCTCAATTTTAGATCTCAATTTCATTCATCCGAAGTCTGTCTTTTACGTAATAAATGGTGGGTATTTATAATCCCACCACTAACGAACTTTCAATTCTTCCAATGTCCACTAAAGAAGTTAGTGGTCATAATTTAATCTTGATCATTTTAAATCTCCACAAAAGAAGAAGTCAATATGACAAATAACTTCCACCCTTTTACCCATTACAAGAATTATGAAATTAAAAATAATAAATAAAGTTTTCTAAGTACTTATCAATCAAGTGCAATTTATAGCAACTTGATCTACTATTTCAATAGTGCAAATATTCACATCGGAAGCTCCAAATGATCATTTCTCAATCAAATCAACTTGTAACACATGAAATAATGATTGAATCGAGTCTATCAAATTTTGTAGATGAAGAATGAATGTTTGTTGAATCTTCTTGGCCTTGGATCGTGTAATAGGATAGTTGGAACATTTGGAACATCGTGATCCTTATGACCACTAACTTCTTTAGGGGACATTTAAATAGTTGAAAGTTTCTTTTATAGAGAGACTATAAATACCAACAAATTACTACAAATTACTATGTAAAAGACAAATTTTAATGAATGAAATTTAGCTCTCAAATTGAGACGCACCCTTAAAAATTTCAGCATCATTTTTTTCATTTATAAGTTTCAATTCTTATAGTAGATTACATCTAAGTCATTCAATCATAGCTTGATCAAGTTTGATTGTGAAGTGACTCAATTTAGAATAATGTTCCAAATCTTGCTTCTAGATATTTGATCTTAAGAGATAATGTAATTATCAGTTTTGAGCCAGGTATGAACTCACATAAGAAGATCTTCATAGATAATGATCCATCATTGGTAACATCAAAGAAACTTGTTCTAAGGTGTAGTCAAGCCATCAGAATCAACTCATTGGATATTGAAGACATGAACAAATTTATGATCCAAAGCTGTGATATTTCAATGAGTGCAAATCAATATGTAAATCTTTGATAAAAGCGAGAGCTAATAATCCCTTTTATAGTCAAGTATGCCAGAAAAAAGAATCATATTTGATTTCTAATGGAATAAAAATACTAGCCAAAGTTTTGTTTATTGGGTCCCTTATTGTTTTTATTATTTTGTTTAGAGTTTGCTTCAACAACAAGGTTTAAATATATGAGATCTCACTTCGGTTGGAAAGGAGACGAAGCATTCTTTATAAATGTGTAGAAACCTCACCCTAGCAGACGTGTTTTAAAAACTTTGAGTAGAAGTCCGAAAGAGAAATGACAAAAATGACAATTAATAAGATAAGGAACGACTACAAGGGGAGTAAGATTCAGATTATCTTGTTGATCGAATATCTCAAGGCAAGAACATTGTTTGAGATTCGAATCACTCCACAAGCAAGATCGATCATGTCTAGCTTGAATGATTCTTGTTGATCAAATATCTCAAACACTTGTTTGAGATTCGAATCACTCCACAAGCAAGATCGATCATGTCTAGCTTGAATGATTCTTGTTGATCAAATATCTCAAACACTTGTTTGAGATTCGAATCACTCCACAAGCAAGATTGATTATGTCGAGCTTAAATGATTCCACATGCAACCTAAACTACATAGAATTGCAAATAAACATAGCCATTGGCTAAAGAAAGCACAAATGCTTCTTTTACTATATATTTTCCAAAGTCTATCTACAAATACAACATACATGGCTTTATATATCCTCAAACTGAAACTACTAAAGGCATTCCAAGTGTTGTAACATTCATACTTAATGACCTTAATTAACCATTATGTAATTGTAACCTAAAGTAAATTAAAAGTCTTAAAATACATTAATGAAATACAATAACTCTAAATTACTCTAAAATGTAATTCACCCAAAATTCAAAGCATGAAACTTTATTCCTCTTCAATGTGGCATGAATTGAAATATCTTTTGATAATTTCAACAATATTTTCTTTACATCTTCATTGAAGCATATTTTATGATTGATGTCTGTTAGTTCATATCATTCTCCACTTCTTCAAGAGGATTCGTCCTCGAATCTATTTGTGAAACTTTGCTACAAAAAATAAGTTATGGAAATACGAAGGACCTCACAACACTCGCCCACGAGTATACAGTCTAGGAATTTTAGGCCACTCTTTACACACTCATTTACACAAATGAAGCTCTCATTCTCACCTCTCAAAATTTTAATTAGAGTAAAGATTGATTGAATTTTGAACTTTGGGTCAATTAAAAACTAAAAAAATAAAAATAAATAAAAATCAAATTGAGAAGAAACGCAAAGGAAACATATATCTGATCTTGAGCCTCAAGCTCTGATACTAAATGATAAGATAAAGAATCACTACAAGGGGAGTAAGATTCGGATTACCTTGTTGATCGAATATCTCAAGGTAAGAACATTGTTTGAGATTCGAATCACTCCACAAGCAAGATCGATCATGTCTAGCTTGAATGATTCTTGTTGATCAAATATCTCAAACACTTGTTTGAGATTCGAACCACTCCACAAGCAAGATTGATCATGTCGAGCTTGAATGATTCTACATGCAACCTAAACTACATAGAATTGCAAAGAAACTTAGCCATTGGCTAAAGAAGAGCACAAATGCTTCTTTTACTATATTTTTCAAGTCTCTTACAAATACAACATACATGGCTTTATATAGCCTCAAAATGAAACTACTAAAGTCATTCCAAGAGTTGTAACATTCATACTTAATGGCCATAATTAACCATTATGTAATTGTAACCTATAGTAAATTAAAAGTCTTAAAATACATAAATGAAATACAATAACTCTAAATTGTAACCCACCCAAAATTTATAACAATCAAACTTCATTCTTCTTCAATGTGGCATGAATTGAAACATCTTTTGATAATTTTGACAACCTTTTCTTCACATCTTCATTGAAGTATATTGTATGATTGATGTCTTTTGGTTCATATCATTCTCCACTTCTTCAAGAGGATTCGTCCTCGAATCTATTTGTGAAACTTTGCTGCAAAAAATAAGTTATGGAAATACAAAGGACCTCATAACACTCTCTCACGTGTATACACTCAAGGAATTTTAGGCCACTCTGTTTGCACTCATTTACACAAATGAATCTCTCATCCTCACCTCTCAAATTTTCTAGTAGAGCCCAGATTTGATTTTCTTTATTTTGGGTCGATTAAAAACTAAAAAGATAAAAACAAATTGAAAAGAAATGCAAAGGAAACATATATCCGATCTTGAGCCTTAAGCTCTGATACCAAATGATAAGATATGGAACCACTTCAAGGGGAGTAAGATTCGGATTACCTTGTTGATCGAATATCTCAAGGTAAGAACATTGTTTGAGATTCGAATCACTCCACAAGCAAGATCGATCATGTCTAGCTTGAATGATTCTTGTTGATCAAATATCTCAAACACTTGTTTGAGATTCGAACCACTCCACAAGCAAAATTGATCATGTCGAGATTGAATGATTCTACATGCAACCTAAACTATATTAAATTGCAAATAAACTTAGTCATTGGCTAAAGAAAGCACAAATGTTCTTTTACTATATATTTTTCAAGTCCCTTACAAATACAACATACATGTCTTTATATAGCCTCAAAATGAAACTACTAAAGCCATTCCAAGAGTTGTAACATTCTTACTTAATGGTCATAATTAACCATTATGTAATTGTAACCTAAAGTAAGTAAAAAATCCTAAAAACTCTAAATTACTCTAAATTTTAACCCATTCAAAATTTATAACAATCAAACTTCATGCTTCTTCAATGTTGCATGAATTGAAACATCTTTTGATAATTTTGACAATCTTTTCTTCACATCTTCATTGAAGTATATTGTATGATTGATGTTTTTTTGGTTCATATCATTCTCCACTTCTTCAAGAAGATTCATCCTCGAATCTATTTGTGAAACTTTTTTGCAAAAAATAAGTTATGGAAATACGAGGGACCTCACAACACTCTCTCACGAGTATACACTCAAGGAATTTTTGGACACTCTTTTTACACTCAGTTACACAAATGAAGCCCTCATTCTCACCTCTCAAAGTTTGAAATAGAGCAAAGATTGAATTTTGAATTCTAGGTAAAGAAAACATACATCCGATCTTGTGCTTGAAGCTCTGATATCAAATGATAAGATAAAGAACCACTACAAGGGGAGTAGGATTCAGATTACCTTGTTGGTTGAATTTCTCAAGGCAAGAACATTGTTTGAGATTCGAATCACTCCACAAGCAAGATCGATCATGTCTAGCTTGAGTGATTCTTGTTGATCAAATATCTTAAACACTTGTTTGAGATTCGAATCACTCCACAAGCAAGATCGATCATGTCGAGCTTGAATGATTCTCCATGCAACCTAAACTACATAGAATTGCAAATAAACTTAGCCATTGGCTAAAGAAAAGCCAAAATGCTTCTTTACTATATTTTCCAAGTCTCTAACAAATAAAACATACATGGCTTTATATAGCCTCAAAATGAAACTACTAAAGGCATTCCAAGAATTGTAACATTCATACTTAATGGCCTTAATTAACCATCATGTAATTGTAAACTAAAGTAAATTAAAAGTCTTAAAATACATTAATGAAATACAATAACTCTAAATTACTCTAAATTGTAATCCACCCAAAATTCAAAACATGAAACTTCATTGTTCTTCAACGTGGCATGAATTGAAATATCCCTTGATAATTTCAACCATATTTTCTTCACATCTTCATTGAAGCATATTATATGATTTATGTCTCTTGGTTCATATCATTCTCCACTTCTTCAAGAGGATTCGTCATCGAATCTATTTGTGAAACTTTGCAGCAAAAAATAAGTTATGGATATACGAAGGACCTCACAACACTCTCTCACGAGTATACACCCAAGGAATTAGGTCACTCTTTTTACAGCCAGTTACACAAATGAAGCTCTCATTCTCACCTCTCAAAATTTGAAATAGAGCAAAGATTGAATTTTGAATTTTGGGTCGAATAAAAGATAAAAAGATAAAAATAAATAAAAATCAAATTGAGAAAAAAAAAGGCAAAGAAAATATATATCCGATCTTGAGCCTGAAGCTCTGATACCAAATGATAAGATAAGGAACCACTACAAGGGGAGAAGGATTCGAAACACCTTGTTGATCGAATATCTCAAGGCAAGAACATTGTTTGAGATTCGGATCACTCCACAAGCAAGATCGATCATGTCTAACTTGAATGATTCTACATGCAACCTAAACTACATAGCATTGCCAATAAACTTAGCCATTAGCTAAAGAAAAGCACAAATGCTTCTTTTACTATATTTTTCAAGTCTCTAACAAATACAACATGCATGTCTTTATATACGCTCAAACTGAAGCTACTACAGGCATTCCAAGAGTTGTAACATTCATACTTAATGGCCTTAATTAACCATCATGTAATTTAAACTAATGTAAATTAAAAGCCTTAAAAATACATTAATGAAATACAATAACTCTAAATTACTCTAAATTGTAATCCACCCAAAATTCAAAACATGAAACTTTGTTCTTCTTCAACGTGGCATGAATTGAAATATCATTTGATAATTTCAACCATATTTTCTTCACATCTTCATTGAAGCATATTGTATGATTGATGTCTCTTGGTTCATATCATTCTCCACTTCTTCAAGAGGATTCGTACTCAAATCTATTTATGAAACTTTGCTGCAAGAAATAAGTTATGGAAATACGAAGGGCCTCACAACACTCTCTCACGTGTATACACCAAAGGAATTTTACGTCACTCTTTTTACACTCAGTTACACAAATGAAACCCTCATTCTCACCTCTCAAAATTTGAAATAGAGCAAAGATTGAATTTTTAATTCTGGGTCGATTAAAAACTAAAAAGATAAAAGTAAATAAAAATCAAATTGAGAAAAAAAAAAAAAAAAGGCAAAGAAAACATATATCCGATCTTGAGCCTGAAGCTCTGATACCAAATGATAAGATAAGGAACCACTACAAGGGGAGAAGGATTCGGAACACCTTGTTGATCGAATTTCTCAATGCATATTGTTTGAGATTTGGATCACTCCACAAGCAAGATCGATCATGTCTAGCTTGAGTGATTCTACATGCAACCTAAACTACATAGTATTGCAAATAAACTTAGCCATTAGCTAAAGAAAAGCACAAATGCTTCTTTTACTATATTTTTCAAGTCTCTTACAAATACAACATGCATGGCTTTATATAGTCTCAAAATGAAACTACTAAAGGCATTCCAAGAGTTGTAACATTCATACTTAATGACCTTAATTAACCATCATGTAATTGTAACCAAAAGTAAATTAAAAGTCTTAAAATACATTAATGAAATACAATAACTCTAAATTACTCTAAATTGTAATCCACCCAAAATTCAAAACATGAAACTTTGTTCTTCTTCAACGTTGCATGAATTGAAATATCCTTTGATAATTTTAACCATATTTTCTTCACATCTTCATTGAAGCATATTGTATGATTGATGTCTTTTGGTTCATATCATTCTCCACTTCTTCAAAAGGATTCTTCCTCGAATCTATTTGTAAAACTTTGTTGCAAGAAATAAGTTATGGAAATACGAATGACCTCACAACACTCTCTCACGAATATACGCCCAAAGAATTTTAGGTCGCTATTTTTACACTCTGTTACACAAATGAAGCTCTCATTCTCACCTCTCAAAATTTGAAATAGAGCAAAGATTGAATTTTGAATTCTGGGTCGATTAAAAACTAAAAAGATAAAAATAAATTAAAATCAAATTGAGAAAAAAAAAAAGGCAAAGAAAACATATATCTGATCTTGAGCCTGAAGCTCTGATACCAAATGATAAGATAAGGAACCACCAAAAGGGGAGTAGGATTCGAAACACCTTGTTGATCGAATATATCAAGGCAAGAACATTGTTTGTGATTCGAATCACTCCACAAGCAAGATCGATCAAGTATGCTCATAAAACTTTGCTAACTAAGCTCAAGTACTGGTCTGATCTCCAGTTAGTAGGTGTTCTGTAAACCGTCAACTTAAGTACCTCTAGCCTTAGACAAGATCGTGCCAGATGAGCTTTCTCGTAACCGCAATTTTGTAAGACATCGACCTATTTTAACTATTAAAATTGATCGTGCTTGGTTCTTAACCTTAAGTGAGCATGCACTTATCTTCATTATAGATTTTAACGTCTATCTCGTTTTATGACGTTAAAAATAACCTATAACATGCATCTAACATGCTTTATATAACAATTATATAATCATCCATTCCATGCAATAATATAACAATTTATATCTATCACTCATGGAACCCTAAACATGCATACTATACATTATAACACTTATAACATACTTGGAATGCATGAAACATGTTTAGCCTATGGTGGGATTTTAAATCTATATGACATACTTTATGCATATACATTTTCTATTTAATTAAAACATATATTCATAATGCATAATTAATTAAACACGCTAAAGTGGATTGGTTTTGGCATTTTAAAACAAGCAATTAACTAAATTATTACATTAAAAATTATGAATAATTTGAACCGCTCCCGAGGATCACAAACTAGGCGAACCAACCCTTAAAAACGTTGAACTGGACCCCAAAGGCAGAAAAACCCACCCGAACTGCCTCTTCCATCTTCTTCTTCGGTTCAGCTTGCTATCTCTTCCATTTTCGATCAATTACAACCTAAAATGGACTCTAATGACTCCATAAAAATTACAAACATTTCTTCATTCATTAAAGCCCATACACATTAGGCTTATTACAATAATTGTATCAAATGGAAGCATAAAAAAAATGCCAAAACCAAAACTATCCACTTTAGCAACCACAAAATTTCATTCATGAAATGGTACCCACCATGAGCAAATTAATGTAAATAAAGTGCCTAAAACTTGCTCTGATACCAATTGAAGGTGTTAATATGACACATGCGGAAGCAATTTGGATCTTAGGCACTTTTAGAACATCAATTATAGTAAATAACTAGCATGTTCATAAGTATTAAAACTTAATCAGTTTGAATACTAACCTTTTGTAGTTCAAATTCTTTTTTCCTCACGAACCGGTTTCGAATCACCACTAGTGTCTTCTCCACTATCCTCCAGCCTTAGAACGGGATTGTGGAATACGGTGAGTGACTTAAACTTGGGAGTAATTTTGTATATATGAAGAGAGTGTTTGTGAGGGGTTTTTCTCAAGGTTTTTCACCAGCAAGAACCACCTTCCATGTACCATGATCACTCTATTTATAAAGTCATGTTTGCATGTTCAAATTTGAGATCACCAAATTTTGACACTCAAAATTCCACTCAAATTTGTGGGGTTTATTTGACAAACATGCAAGTTTGGTTAAACCAAATTTTGACACCTCAAAATTCCACTAACATGGATTTTTCCATTAAATGAAGTCAACAGTTTGACTTTCTTCATTTTATTCAACAATCAATTTGAATTATTAATTTCAAATTAAAGTAATATTAAATGATTAATTAAACTATTTAATTAATATTTAATATTAATTCAAATGTCAATCTCAATTTAATTCCGACACATATTTGATTAAGATATTTAAATCTTATTTAAATATCTCAGATTCTCTCTTTTTGTTTAATTCGTAAATAAAACAAAAATGCGGTTAAATATATCGTATATATGTAGCGCATTCTCCCTAATTTGAATTCGAACACTTCGAACTCACCCGTCAGACTGTTCTATGGTTTAGTCCGTTATGAGTTAGTAGAGGGACCTAATGGACCTATAGATCATGGGCTCCAACGATCCAAGATTAACCGGTTAAACTCATTAACCTTGTTAACCAACATTCGTTAACTACTAAGACATTCCACTATAGCCTAGTGGTTGCACTCCCCTCACTATAGATATATTTCTGTCCATTTGATATAACCATGATTAATAAGTCGTTCATTCACAAGTTGTTCGTAACTAGAGATGTGTCAATTTACCGTTTTACCCCTGAAGTTACTTCTTGTTTCTTATGTCTCACTGATTCTCTAATGAACAATTGGTTTGTGGTCCAACCAGTAAATCAGATCCCTCTCAGGCCAATGAGAGGGTGGGGCCCCTTGTTCAAGACCTGAAGTCAGTACTGAAGGGAACTACCTCTCTTCTATCCCTAAAAGTGGGTAGGAGTGAATTCCATCTTTCACCCCACGTCCCCAGCCATTTACCCAGTCTTACCCCTGAAATGGGAGGCCTATTGAGTTGGCGAACTTGAGCCACTCTCACCCATGCAAATCTAAGGATAATTCCGAATAAATAGGAGTTCATGGTTAGCTCAGGATTAAGATCGAGTTACCTAGGTCATCGAATGAAAAGAAAATCAGTCTCAACAGTAAACGACATTATAAAGTGAGAGTGATTTTCTTCATGGTCCGATCTTATGCAATACTCATTGCATAGGATGCCCCCACTCACATGTACAATTTTAGTGATCACATTGTTTATATCATATACAAAAGTGGGTCGCATCCATAGTGTCCCCAGAATAAAGTACTCAGTCTTATCCTTATACTATAGATCATTTTGACTATATACTTGAACTTGATCAACTCTTATGTCTCTACATATAGTTCAAATAATCATACTATAGCCAGAGTGTTCTTAGTTTATTGGATTTAGATTAATGATCGTAAAGTTCACTTTATTCAATAACAATCTTTACTGAACAAACAACAATAATAACATTATTGAAAATAGAATATGTTTTTATTTACAAACTATGAGTTTTAGGACATAAAACCCAACAAACTTCTACTTGGACTAAAACTCTAGTGGGGTTTTATAACGTTGAGTAGAGAGAAAGACATAAATACAATAAACTAGGTCATCGCATACTCATGTCTTTTCTCCCACTTGCCCTTGATTACATAACTCGTAGTCCTAGACTCACTAGGTGCCCTTCAAACACTTTAGTCGTGAGGGGCTTTGTAAATGGATCAACAATGTTGTGCTCTGAAGCTATCTGTGTGACGATCACATCTCTTTGTTGCACAATCTCCCTTATGAGATGATATTTGCGCTCAATATGTTTTCTTCGCTTATGGCTTCTTGGTTCTTTTGAATTTGCAACTGCTCCACTGTTATCACAATAAAGAGTGACGGGAAGATGCATATCTAGAACGACTTCCAAATCAGTTAAGAACTTCCTAAGCCATACAGATTCTTTCGCTGCTTCACAAGCAGCAACATACTCAGCCTCCATGGTGGAATCAACAATGCAACCTTGCTTTATGCTTCTCCATATTATTGCTCCTCTGTTTAGAGTGAAAACAGATCCTGATGTCGATTTTCTCGAATCTACATCCGTTTGAAAATCTGAGTCAGTGTACCCTGTAAGGATTAAATCCTTAGCACAGTACATTAGCATATAGTCCCTCGTTCTCCTAAGATACTTGAGGATATTCTTAACTGCAGTCCAATAGGCACATCCCGGATTGGACTGATATCTGCTGACAATTCCCACAGCATAGCATATGTCGGGTCGGGAACATAGCATGGCATACATCAGACTACCGACCGCTGATGCATAGGGAATGTGTCTCATATTCTCAACTTCTTGAGGTGTCTTAGGACTTTGTTCCTTCGACAAATGAACTCCATGCCTGAAAGGTAATGATCCTTACTTGGAGTCCTGCATCTTATATCGAATCAACATTTTGTCAATGTACGATGCCTGAGACAATGCTAGTGTTTTATTCTTACGATTCCGAACAATTTGGATTCCAAGAATAAATTGAGCCTCTCCCAAATCTTTCATTTGGAATTGTGTCGCTAGCCAATGCTTAATGTCAGTCAGAAATCCCACATCATTTCCAATGAGTAAGATATCGTCAACGTACAACACCAGGAAAGCTACTATAGAGTTTACTATCCTTTTATAAACACAAGGTTCGTCAACATTCTGTTTAAAACCATAAGATTTGATCGCAGTATCAAACTTTATATTCCAGGATCGAGATGCTTGCTTCAACCCATAAATGGATCTTTTAAGCTTGCAAACCCTTTGCTCGTGATCCTGTTCAATGAACCCCTCTAGTTGAGCCATATAGGTACTCTCTTCAAGATTTCCATTTAAAAAGGCTGTCTTAACATCCATTTGCCAAATTTCATAATCATAAAATGTGGCAATAGACAAGAGTATTCTAATCGATTTAAGCATAGCAACAGGAGAGAAGGTTTCTTCATAGTCCACCCCCTCTCTTTGGGTATTACCCTTTGCTACTAGTTGAGCTTTAAAGGTTTGTACCTTACCGGTTTGGTCTCGTTTTCTCTTATAGATCCATTTGCAACCAATAGATTTTATCCCATCTGGTTGATCTACAAGTTCCCAGACTGAATTGAAGTACATTGATTCCATTTCAAGATTCATGGCTTTAATCCACTGATCTCTATCTTCATCATTCATTACCTGTTTATAGGTCAATGGATCCTCAATGCCATCATCAGGTATGATGACTTGAATTTCTGCCAAACCCAAGTAACGATCAGGTTGAGTTATAACCCTCCCACTACGTCGAAGCATTCTCAACTCTTGAGAAGGATGTGATTGACCAGAAGTGTTAGTTCCATCAACAACTCTTGTTGAAGGACCAGCTTGATCAACAACTCTTGTTGTTTTATTAGTAACTTCTTTAGAAATCTCACTTAATACTAGTTTGCTGCGAGATTGATGATTTCTTACGTGGTCTTCCTCTAGGAATGAAACGTTTGTTGATACAAATACTCTATTTTCTTAAGGGTCATAAAACAAACCACCTTTCATCTCTTTGAGGTATCCTACGAATAGACATAATTTTGAACGAAGTTCTAATTTCTTGGGGTTTTAGAACAACACATGTGCTGGACATCCCCAAATTCTGAAGGTGACGTAAACTCCCTTTACGCAATTTCCATAACTCATAAGGTGTTTCTGAAACACTCTTAGTAGGAACCATGTTCAAAATGTATGTAGCAGTCTCCACTGCATATCCCCAAAATGGATCGGGTAATTGAGCGAAACTCATCATAGATCGAACCATGTCTAACAAAGTTCTATTTCTCCTTTCAGATACACCATTTTGTTGAGGCATACCCGGGGCTGAGAGTTGAGACCTTATTCCATGTTCTATCATATAGTCCTGAAATCTTATGTCTATGTACTCTCCTCCTCGATCTGATCGAAGTGTTTTAATAGTTTCACCTGATAGATTCTCAACATCAGTTTTATACTTTCTGTATTTTTCAAGAGCTTCGAACTTGTGACGCATTAGGTAAAGATAGCCATACCTTGAATAATCATCAATAAAACTGATGAAATATTCAAACCCTCCTCGTGCTTTGACATTCATTGGATCACAGAGATCTGTATGCACGAGTTCTAAGATTTCTTTGGCTCTATAACCTTTTTCGGAAAACGATCGTTTAGTCATTTTACCCTCAAGACAAGACTCACATGGAGGTAAAGAGTGGTCTTCTAACTCATTCAGAAGTTCTCTTTTAACCAATCTCTCAATCCTATTGAGATTAATGTGACCTAGTCTTAAGTGTCAAAGATAGGTATTAGGAGAAATCTTTTGTTTATTTTAAGTTTTAGCTGTTTTAAACATCTCGGTATTTAAAATGGTTTTTGTTTCGCTCGGTTTTAACATATATAAGTTGTTTTCTAGTTTTGGAGAACAAATATGAAGACCTCTATTGCAAATGAACACTTCATTGATTTCAAAAGATACTTTATACAATTGTTCTAATAAACAAGAGATAGATATTAGATTTCTTTTCATTTCAGGAACAAAAAGTACATTATCTAATATAACGAATCTATCTAAAAAAAAACAACTTTAAATTTCCTACTAATCTTGTTGAGACAACCTCTCCTGTTACAACACTGAGAGTTATCTCGCCGTCCGCAAGCATTCTCCAGGAGTAAGTTTCTATTAAAAGGAACAAATATGATTAGTCGCCCCTGAATCTAGTATCCAAGTTGAGTTGTCATACTCTACTAAACATATTTCTTGTTGATCAAATATCTCAAACACTCGTTTGAGATTCGAATCACTCCACAAGCAAGATTGATCATGTCGAGCTTGAATGATTCTACATGCAACCTAAACTACATAGAATTGCAAATAAACTTAGCCATTGGCTAAATAAAAGCACAAATGCTTCTTTAACCATATTTTTCAAGTCTCTTACAAATACAATATACATGGCTTTATATAGCCTCAAAATGAAACTACTATAGGCATTCCAAGAGTTGTAATATTCATACTTAATGACCTTAATTAACCATCATGTAATTGTAACCTAAAGTAAATTAAAAGTCTTAAAATACATTAATGAAATACAATAACTCTAAATTACTCTAAATTGTAATCCACCCAAAATTCAAACACATGAAACTTCATTCTTCTTCAACGTGGCATGAATTGAAATATCCTTTGATAATTTCAACAATATTTTTTTCACATCTTCATTGAAGCATATTGTATGATTGATGTCTCTTGGTTCATATCACTCTCCACCTATTCAAGAGGATTCATCCTCGAATTTATTTGTGAAACTTTGCTGCAAGAAATAAGTTATGAAAATACGAAGGGCCTCACAACACTCTCTCACGAGTATACACCCAAGGAATTTTAGGTCACTCTTTTTACACTCAGTTACAAAAATGAAGCTCTCATTCTCACCTCTCAAAATTTGAAATAGAGCAAAGATTGAATATTGAATTCTGGGTTGATTAAAAACTAAAAAGATAAAATTAAATAAGAAACAAATTGAGAAGAAAAAAAAAAGGCAAAGAAAACATATTCCGATCTTGAGCCTGAAGCTCTGATACCAAATGATCGAATTTCTCAAGGCAAGAACAGTGTTTGAGATTCAAATCACTCCACAAGCAAGATCGATCATGTCTAGCTTGAATGATTTTTGTTGATCAAATATCTCAAACACTTGTTTGAGATTTGAATCACTCCACAAGCAAGATTGATCCTGTCGAGCTTGAATGATTCTACATGCAACCTAAACTACATAGAATTGCAAATAAACTTAGCCAATGGCTAAATAAAAGCACAAATGCTTCTTTTACTATATTTTCCAAGTCTCTTACAAATACAACATACATGGCTTTATATAGCCTCAAAATAAAACTAATATAAGCATTCCAAGAGTTGTGACATTCAAACTTAATGGCCTTAACTAACCATCATGTACTTGTAACCTAAAGTAAATTAAAAGTCTTAAAATACATTAATGAAATACAATAACTCTTAATTAATCTAAATTGTAATCCACCAAAAATTCAAACACATGAAACTTCATTCTTCTTCAATGTGGCATGGATTGAAATATCCTTTGATAATTTTAACTATATTTTCTCCACATCTTCATTGAAGCATATTGTATGATTGATGTCTCTTGGTTCATATCATTCTCCACTTCTTCAAGAGGATTCGTACTCGAATCTATTTGTGAAACTTTGCTGCAAGAAATAAGTTACGGAAATACGAAGGGCCTCACAACACTCTCTCACGGTATACACCAAAGGAATTTTAGGTCACTCTTTTTACACTCAGTTACACAAATGAAACCCTCATTCTCACCTCTCAAAATTTGAAATAGAGCAAAGATTGAATTTTTAATTCTGGGTCGATTAAAAACTAAAAAGATAAAAGTAAATAAAAAATAGAGCAAAGATTGAATTTTTAATTCTGGGTCGATTAAAAACTAAAAAGATAAAAGTAAATAAAAATCAAATTGAGAAAAAAAAAAAGGCAAAGAAAACATATATCCGATCTTGAGCCTGAAGCTCTGATACCAAATGATAAAATAAGGAACCACTACTAGAGGAGTAGGATTAGGTTTACCTTGTTGATCGAATATCTCAAGGCAAGAACATTGTTTGAGATTCGAATCACTCCACAAGCAAGATCGATCATGTCTAGCTTGAATGATTCTTGTTGATCAAATATCTCAAACACTTGTTTGAGATTCGAATCACTCCACAAGCAAGATCGATCATGTCTAGCTTGAATGATTCTTGTTGATCAAATATCTCAAACACTTGTTTGAGATTCGAATCACTCCACAAGCAAGATCGATCATGTCTAGCTTGAATGATTCTTGTTGATCAAATATCTCAACCACTTTTTTGAGATACGAATCACTCCACAAGCAAGATCGATCATGACTAGCTTGAATGATTCTTGTTGATCAAATTTCTCAAACACTTGTTTGAGATTCGAATCACTCCACAAGCAAGATTGATCATGTCGAGCTTTAATGATTCTACATGCAACCTAAACTACATAGAATTGCAAATAAACTTAGCCATTGGCTAAAGAAAAGCACAATTGCTTCTTTTACTCTTTTTTCCAAGTCTCTTACAAATACAACATACATGGCTTTATATAGCCTCAAAATGAAACTACTAAAGGCATTTCAAGAGTTGGAACATTCATACTTAATGGTCTTAATTAACCATCATGTAATTGTAACCTAAAGTAAATTAAAAGTCTTAAAATACATTGTTAAATTAATATCTCAAGGCAAGAACATTTTTTGAGATTCGAATCACTCCACAAGCAATATCGATCATGTCTACCTTGAATGATTCTTGTTGATCAAATATCTCAAACAATCGTTTGAGATTCGAGTCACTCCATAAGCAAGCTTGATCATGGCGAGCTTGAATGATTCTACATGCAACCTAAACTACATAGAATTGCAAATAAACTTAGTTATCAGCTAAAGAAAAGCACAAATGCTTCTTTTACTATATTTTCCAAGTCTCTTACAAATACAACATACATGGCTTTATATAGCCTCAAAATTAAACTACTAAAGGCATTCCAAGAGTTGTAACATTCATACTTAATGGCCTTAATTAACCAACATGTAATTGTAACCTAAAATAAATTAAAAGTTTTAAAATACATTAATGAAATACAATAACTCTAAATTACTCAAAATTGTAATCCACCCAAAATTCAAACACATGAAACTTCATTCTTCTTCAACGTGGCATGAATTGAATTATCCTTTGATAATTTCAACAATATTTTCTTCACATCTTCATTGAAGCATATTGTATGATTGATGTCTCTTGGTTCTTATCATTCTCCACTTCTTCAAGAGGATTAGTCCTTGAATCTATTTGTTAAACTTTGCTACAAGAAATAAGTTATTGAAATACGAAGGACCTCACAACCACTCTCTCACGAGTATACACCCAAGGAATTTTAGGTCTCTTTTTTTACACTCAATTACACAAATGAAGCTCTCATTCTCACCTCTCAAAATTTGAAATAGAGCAAAGATTTAATTTTGAATTCTGGGTCGATTAAAAACTAAAAAGATAAAAATAAATTAAAATCAAATTGAGAAAAAAAATGCAAAGAAAACATATATCTGATCTTGAGCCTGAAGCTCTAATACCAAATGATAATATAAGGAACCACTTCAAGGGAAGTAGGATTCGGATTACCTTGTTGATTGAATATCTCAAGGCAAGAACATTGTTTGAGATTCGTATCATTCCACAAGCAAGATCGATCATGTCTAGCTTAAATGATTCTTGTTGATCAAATATCTCAAACACTTGTTTGAGATTCGAATCACTCCACAAGCAAGATTGATCATGTTGAGCTTGAATGATTCTACATGCAACCTAAACTACATAGAATTGCAAATAAACTTAGCCATTGGCTAAACAAAAGCACAAATGCGTTTTTTACTATATTTTTCAAGTCTCTTACAAATACAACATACATGGCTTTATATAGCCTCAAAATGAAACTACTAAAGGCATTCTAAGAGTTGTAACATTCATACTTAATGGCCATAATTAACCATTATGTAATTGTAACCTATAGTAAATAAAGTCTTAAAATACATAAATGAAATACAATAACTCTAAATTGTAACCCACCCAAAATTTATAACAATCAAACTTCATTCTTCTTCAATGTGGCATGAATTGAAACATCTTTTGATAATTTTGACAACCTTTTCTTCACATCTTCATTGAAGTATATTGTATGATTGATGTCTTTTGGTTCATATCATTCTCCACTTCTTCAAGAGGATTCGTCCTCGAATCTATTTGTGAAACTTTGCTGCAAAAAATAAGTTATGGAAATACAAAGGACCTCATAACACTCTCTCACGTGTATACACTCAAGGAATTTTAGGCCACTCTGTTTGCACTCATTTACACAAATGAATCTCTCATCCTCACCTCTCAAATTTTCTAGTAGAGCCCAGATTTGATTTTTTTTATTTTGGGTCGATTAAAAACTAAAAAGATAAAAACAAATTGAAAAGAAATGCAAAGGAAACATATATCCGATCTTGAGCCTTAAGCTCTGATACCAAATGATAAGATATGGAACCACTTCAAGGGGAGTAAGATTCGGATTACCTTGTTGATCGAATATCTCAAGGCAAGAACATTGTTTGAGATTCGTATCATTCCACAAGCAAGATCGATCATGTCTAGCTTAAATGATTCTTGTTGATCAAATATCTCAAACACTTGTTTGAGATTCGAATCACTCCACAAGCAAGATTGATCATGTTGAGCTTGAATGATTCTACATGCAACCTAAACTACATAGAATTGCAAATAAACTTAGCCATTGGCTAAACAAAAGCACAAATGCGTTTTTTACTATATTTTTCAAGTCTCTTACAAATACAACATACATGGCTTTATATAGCCTCAAAATCAAACTACTAAAGGCATTCTAAGAGTTGTAACATTCATACTTAATGGTCTTAATTAACCATCATGTAATTGTAACCTAAAGTAAATTAAAAGTCTCAAAATACATTAATGAAATAAAAAAAACTCTAAATTACTCTAAATTGTAATCCACCCAAAATTTATAACATGAATTTTCATTCTTCTTCAATGTGGCATGAATTGAAATATCTTTTGATAATTTCAACAATATTTTCTTCACATCTTCATTGAAGCATATTGTATGATTGATGTCCCTTGGTTCGTATCAGAGACATATAGTTTGCCAAAGATAATTGTGAACAGAATTAATAGAGAGACATACATAGAGAAGAATAAAAAATGAGAGATGGAATTCTTTATTTTATTGACGGTGTAATTTAAGAATCAATTCAAACTAGCCATAAGTAATTGTAAACCTAACAAAGTAAAACAAGGGGAAATTCAAGCTGGCCCAAAGTAATTGTAAACCTACAAAAAAAAAAATAATAATAATAATAATAATAATAAATAAATAAATAAATAATAAATAATAATAATAATAAAATAAATAAATAAAAGAGTGTCCTAAAAAAGTAAGACCGTGAGAGAAACATAAAAGAGTGTCCTAAAAAAAAAAGAGAAACAGGGTGTACAGCATAGAGAAGGAAAATTATATGAAATTATTATTATTTGTACGTAGATAATATAATATTATAACAAATAATACTTGGATTGAATGATGAAGCAACATGAAATAATATTGAGATATTTTTAATTTAAGTTTTACTACCAAAGACAATTTAGAAACAATGAAAACGTGGAACTCGATTTTTATTCAGGCAATTAAGTTTATGTTCAAATAGGTGAAGCTCGATATAAGTGTATGAGTTACGATGATGTATGAACAGTGTCGTACGATGTCGTATGTTAGTACATGACGATGTATGAGTTGTATCGTATGATGTTGTATGTTAGTACATGACGATGTATGAGTTATGACGATGTATGAGTTGAATCGTATGATATCATTGATGGTGTTACTTTAACACGTGCGGAAGCAATTTAGATCTTATGCACTCTAAGTACATTACAGTAAATTAGCTAGCATGTTCAAAAGCATTAAAACTCAATGAGTTTGAATACTAACTTTTGTCGTTCAAATTTCTTTTTCCCCACGAACCAGTTTTGAACCACCAATAGTGTCTTCCCTACTATTCTCCAGCCTTAAAACGGAATTGTGGAATCCGGTAAGTGACTAAACTTGATAGGAATTTAGTATAGGTAAAGAGAGAGTTTTGAGAGATTTTCTCAAAGTTTTTCAAGCAAACTTTCCATGTACCTTGATCACTCTACTTATAGAGTCATATTTGCATGTTCATACAAATTTGAGATTACCAAATTTTGACACTCAAAATTGCACTCAAATTTGTGGGATTATGTGGCAAGCATGCAAGTTTGAGTTAACTAAATTTTGACTTTCTTCATTTTGATTCAACAATCAATTTGAATTATTAATTTCAAATTAAAGTAATATTAAATGATTAATTAAACTATTTAATTAATATTTAATATTAATTCAAATGTCAATCCCAATTAATTCCGACACATATTTGATTAAGATATTTAAATCATATTTAAATATATAAGATTCTCTCTTTTTGTTTAATTCGTAAATAAAACAAAAATGCGGTTAAATATATCGTATATATGTAGTGCATTCTCCCTAATTTGAATTCGAACACTTCGAACTCACTCATCACACTATTCTATGGTTTAGTCCGATATGAGCTAGCAGAGGAACCTAATGGACCTATAGATCATGGGCTTCAACGATCCAAGATTAACCAGTTAAACTCATTAACCTTGTTAACCAACATTCGTTAACTACTAAGACATTCCACTATAGCCTAGTACTTGCACTCCCCTTACTATAGATATATTTCTGTCCATTTGATATAACCATGATTAGTAAGTCGATCCTTCACAAGTTGTTCGTAACTAGAGCTGGGTCAATTTACTATTTTACCCCTGAAGTTACTTCTTGTTCCTTATGTCTCACTGATCCTCTAATGAACAATTGGTTTGTGGTCCAACCAGTAAACCGAATCCCTCCCAGGCCAATGAGAGGGTGGGGCCCCTTGTTGAAGACCTAGAGTTAGTGCTTAAGAGAACTACCTCTCTTCTATCCCTAAAAGTGGGTAGGAGTGAATTCCATCTTGCACCCCACGTCCCCAGCCATTCACCCTGTCTTACCCCTAAAATGGGAGACCTATTGAGTCGGCGAACTTGAGCCACTCTCACCCATGCAAATCTAAGGATAATTCCGAATAAACAAGAGTTCATGGTTATCTCAGGATTAAAATCAAGTTACCTAGGTCATCGAATGAAAGAAAATCAGTCTTAGCAATAAGTGACATTAGGAAGTGAGAGTGATTTTCTTCATGGTCCGATCTTATGCAATACTCATTGCATAGGACGCCCCCACTCACATGTCTCCACATGTACAATTTAGTGATCACATTGTTTATGTCATATACAAAAGTGGGCCACATCCATAGTGTCCCCAAGATAAGGTACCCAGACTTATCCCTGTACTATAGATCATTTTAACTATATACTTGAACTTGATCCACTCTTATGTCTCTACATATAGTTCAAGTAATCATACTATAGTCAGAGGGTTTTTAGTTTATTGGATTTAGATTAATAATCGTAAAGTTCACTTTATTCAATAACAATCCTTACTGAATAAACAACAATAATAACTTTATTCAATAACAATCTTTACGGAGGCACAAAACAAGGTGTTGAAAGAGGTGCGATCAAAGGATAAGACGACACTATACATATTGTTCCGAGTCGTTGATGAGCCGGGCTTTGAGAAGATTGGCAGTGCAACTACTTCAAAAGAAGCGTGGGACATTTTAGGAAAAGTGTTCAAAGGAGCTGATCGAGTCAAGCAAGTGCATCTCCAAACTCTTCGTGGGGAGTTAGAGAGCATGAAGATGAAGGAGTCGGAAAGTGTATCTAACTACATCACGCGTGTACAGACTGTGGTAAACAAACTCAACTGAAATGGAGAAATGTTAACCGAGACGCGACTTGTGGAGAAGATTTTGAGGTCATTAACCAACAATTTTGAGAACGTTGTATGCGCGATAGAAGAGTCATAGGACCTAGCAACGTTCACGGTCGACAAGCTCACCGATTTCCTTGAGGCATACGAGCAACGAAAGAAGAAAAAAGAGGAAACACTCGATCAAGCACTTCAAACCAAAGCGTCAATCAAAGATGAAAAGGTACTACTCTATTCTCAAAATTTTCAAGGTAGAGGTCGTTGACGTGGAAGTCATGGAAATGGTTGCGGTGGTCAACGCAGCAGTTATGAAGGATACTATAAGGAGAAGGGACAGTTGAGCCAAGCAAATTGGCATGGAAGAGGACGCGGTCGAGGAAGAGGTGACCAATCAAATTATTCCAACATTGAGTGCTACAAATGTCACAAAGTTGGTCACTATGCGAATGATTGTAACTCCGACAAATGTTATAATTGTGGTAAAGTGAGGCATTTTTGCAAAAGATTGTCGAGCCAATTAAAAGGTGGAAGGAAAAACCAACCTAGTCTTGGAAGACATAACAAATGAAGGTCTTCTCTTGATGGCTCAAAATGAAGACAACATCAACAATGACACTTTGTGGTACCTCAAATCAGGGGCAAGCAACCATATGGGTCACGAGTACCTATTCAAAGAGATGCAAAAGATTGAAGATGGTCATGTGTCATTTTGAGATGCTTCAAAGGTGGAGGTCAAAGGCCGAGGTACGATACATTACTTGCAAAAGGATGGCTTAATAGGGTCAATCCAAGATGTTTATTACCAGACCTCAAGACCAACATATTGAGTATGGAGCAACTCACAGAGAAAGGTTATTCGATATTCTTAATAGACCGGTTGCTACACTTGAAGGACAAGCAAGCGCGTTTGGTTGCTCGAGTCGAGATAGGAAGAAATCGAATGTACAAACTGAATTTAAGAAGCAACGAGAAAATTGTTTGCGAGTTGACGTAGAAGGTAAGGCATCACTGTGGCATCTTCGCCTTGGTCACCTACATCATGGCGGCCTAAAAGAGTTAGCGAAGAAGAATATGGTGCACGGGCTACCCAACATGGAAAACGAAGGAAAATTTTATGAAGAATGCGTGCTCAGAAAGCATGCAAGAACCTCATTTCAAAAGAAGGTTAAATTTTAGGTTAAACAACCTCTCGAGTTGATTCATACAGACATATGTGGACCAATTACCCATGAGTCTTTTAGTGGTAGAAGGTATTTCATTTCCTTTATCGATGATTACTCACAAAAAAACTTGGGTTTATTTTCTGGAAGAAAAATCCAAGGCATTCGTGGTGTTCAAAAAATTCAAAGTGATGGTGGAGAAGGCAACTGGAAGACACATCAAAGTTGTATGATCCGATAGAGGTGGCGAGTATACTTCGACGACTTTCAAAGAGTATTGTGAGAAGCAAGGCATAAGACGATTTCTAACCACACTGTATACTCCTCAACAAAATGGTGTGGCCGAGAGAAAAAACTGGACCATTCTCGACATGGTTCAGTCAATGCTCAAGAGAAAAAGGATGCCAAAGGAATTTTGGGCAGAAGCCGTGCAATGCGCAATCTATGTGTAAAACCGATGTCCACATACGAAGTTAGATGATCAAACACCACAAGAGGCATGGAGCAGAAAGCCTACAATTTCTCATCTCAAAGTGTTCGGTAGTGTGGCTTATGGTCACTTACCATGATATGGAAATCAATTCAAGGGAAAGTATGGAACAGATTACCTTGATGATCAAGATCAAGTAAAGAAAACTCGTTTCTAAACTCGTGATTCGAATCACTCCACAAGAGGTTTGATCAATACCACTTGAATGACTCTAGCATACAAGTTCTAAACACAAGAATTTGCAAAGAAAGTGTAGCTCTCAACAAAGCTAAAATAGAAATTCTATTGTTAATTCCAAAATTTGACTTCTAATCAAAGTAAAGAAGGCTTTTATATAGCCTTTACAACCTTAACCTATGTTAACTCCCAAATTAAATGGGCTAGTAAATGAGAAATACCCATAACTTTCATATTAAAATGGCTAGTTAATGGTGGAATATATTAACCTATGTGGGTTATAATATAACCTTAACTTCTATATTTAAAACTAGCTTAAATATGACAAACAAATAATTAAACTATAATTAAATAATGCAATTAATAAAATGTGCGTATTAGTCATCCTTGGACTAGTTTCATAAATTCTGCGGAGTTCATTAAATGCAACTTAAAGTGCATTTAATTCATCTCTTTCTTGAAGCTCAACTTTGCATAACATATAAGGGAGGTCTCCAACGTCTTCTAGAATTTCCTTTAATGAGCTCACCATAGCTTGAATATAACTGTATAAGGTTTGTTGTAGCTTCTTGGCTCTCGTCCTTGTAATTGGACCTTGAGGTATGGAAATTTCTTGGTCGTGGTTCATATCATACCAAATCAACGAAGAATGAAGCTCGAAGACAAAAGTAAAAGGTATATTTTTTTTTTTTTTTGGGTATGATGAGAAGAAAAAATGATACAAGCTACTTGACTCGATAAGCAAAGAAGGTGATGGTGAGTCGTGATGTGTGAGTAAATGAAGCAAGTGAATGGAACTGGAACAATTCGACGGAAGTTCATATCGAAGTTGGAGAATCATCAGTTGTTGCACCAACAAGTATACCAACAAACTCAGGAATTTCCGATGATGAAGATGAACCACGAAGACCCAAAATGTGAAATTTGCAAGATTTGTATGATTCAACAAATGAGGTACACCTTGTATGTATTCTAGCAGATGCTGAAAATATCAGCTTTGAAGAGGGCGGTACAAAACAAGAAGTGGCAAACTGCCATGGATGAGGAGATTAAAGCGATTTATTGCAACAATACATGGGAGTTAACATAATTACTGGAAGGAAGTCAGCCCGTTGGTGTGAAGTGGGTGTTCAAGAAAAAAATGAATGCTCAAGGCAAGATAGAGCGGTACAAGGCGCGACTTGTTGCAAAGGGATACAGGCAAAAGGCGAGAATCAACTATGATGAAGTGTTTGCTCCCATTGCAAGAATGGAGGCAATCCGATTGCTCATTTTCCAAGCAGCTCAATTCAAATGGCCGATTTTTCAAATGGATGTCAAGTCGACATTCTTGGATGGTGTGCTTGAAGAAAAAGTCTACATCGAACAACCACCCGAGTACATGAAAATTGGAAAAGAGAAGAAGGTACTACTAAAATTGAAGAAGGCACTTCATGGGTTGAAGCAAGCACCGCAAGCATGGAATACTCGTATTGATACATATTTTAAGGAGAACGGGTACAAGCATTGTCCCCACGAGCATGCACTTTACACAAAGAAGAGTTGGAGGTAATGTGATATTTGTTGCTCTATTTGTCGATGACCTCATTTTTTTTGGTAACAATGATGAGATGATAGAAGAGTTTAAGGGCACAATAACACGAGAATTTGAGATGACAAATTTGGGCTTGTTGAAGTTTTTCCTTGGTTTTGAGGTTAAACAAGGAGAGACGGGTATTTTTATATCATAGGAGACATATGCAAAAGAAATTTTGAAGAAGTATAAGATGGAAAATTGCAACTCGGTATCAATACCAATGGAACCAGGTGCAAAACTCTCAAAGTACAATGAAGGAGAACGAGTAGATGCAAATAGGTATCGAAGTTTGGTAGGAAGCCTTCTCTATCTTATATGCACAAGGCTAGATCTTTCGTTAAGTGTCGGCATTATTAATCAGTTCATGGAGGAGCTGATTTATTCACATTGAAAGGCGTTGAAGCGAGTCCTATGGTATATCCAAGGAACGGTGTCACTTGGGTTATTTTACTCGAAAGTAGAAGATTACAAGTTGGTTACTCTGACAGCGATTGATGCGGAGACATAGACGATCAAAAGAGTACATCGGGTTATGTATTCTTTATGGGCAACACAACATTTACTCAACTTTTAAAGAAACATCTTGGTGTGTATGTCACGCGATATGGCTTAGAAATTTGTTGAGCAAGATGGAGCTAAAGCAAGTAGGTGCAACTATGATTAAAGTTGATAACAAATCAGCAATTGAGTTGGCAAACAACCCTGTGAACCATGAAAGAAGTAAACACATTGACGTTCGTTTTCACTTTATCCGAGATCATGTGAAGGAAGGAAGTGTGGAATTACTGCATGTGGCAAGTCAGAATCAAGTTGCGGACATTTTTACAAAACCGCTACCAAAAGTACTTTTCGACAAATACAAGAAGATGATTGACATGACGGATAGTAGAAGCATTTAAGTTTATGGGGAGTTTTTTAAATAAACATTAAAGGTTGTTTTTCTTGTTTTAAATTCAGAAGTTAGTGGAAAAGTAAAATACCAAAAGAATACCAAGAGTTAGAAGAGCATGAGAATGCTTAAATAAGTTGTTCTTTCTGTCGGGAAAAGGCAGAAAAAAAAAAGGCATAAACTAGTGAAATAATATAAGAGTGTTTTTTTAGAAAGTTGGGGTGTTTTGTCTCTCCACTCACAAAAGGAAAATAGCATGATTGGCAAATTTTTTTTTTTTTTTTTTCTTCCTTTTACAAAACCACCATACCGTGAGGCATCATGGGAGAGTGAAGACGAAATAAGAGAGAAATACCCCGAATTAATGTAGGAGTTTGAAACTTTCGATGACGAAAGTTTCTTTAAAGCTATATAATGTAACTCTAAAAATAAAATAGAATAAATAAATAATAATAATAAAATTGTAACTCTCTCCATCTATCTGACACAACTCCTTCCCAAAATATCTCTCCCTAATACCTCCTCCAACTATGAGACAATTTTGCTAAAAAAAGAAAACAAAAAATGATAAATTTTCATGAGAAAGATGTTGTCATTCTTAGAAAAAGAAAATGAAGCAGAACAGAAAAGATCATCATATTTTCTTTGTAGAGAGAAAAAGAAAAATAGGCCCACATTCAATGGGATGAAAGAGATAGAAAAGTTTATCGTTACTTTAGATCTTTCTTTTTCTTTTAGCTCATTTCAATTATTTAGATTTTTGCTATCAGTTTACTAGTTATAAAAAGTTATATCCAACATTAAAATTGTGAAAAAGAAATAAAATTCTGTTAAAACTTGCCAAAATAACCGGGAACAAGAGAAAAGAAAAACAAAGGAAACACATATGGAGGAATGAAAAATGGGTGATACAGAATTCTGTTTTTATTCTAATTAAGAATAGCCAAAGATAATTGTAAACAGAAATAATAGAGACATACTGTTTGCCAAAAATAATTGTGAGAAGAATTAACAGAGAGACATACATCGAGAAGAAAAAAATGAGAGATGGAATTCTTTCTTTTATTGACGTGTAATTTAAGAATCAATTCAAACTTGTCATAAGTAATTGTAAACCTAAAAAAACAATAAATAAATAAAAAAATAAAATAAAAATAAAAATAAATAAATAAATAATAATAATAAAAAAATTAATAATAATAAAATAAAATAAAATAATAATAATAATAATAAATAATAATAATAATAATAATAATAAATAATAATAATAATAATAATAATAAATAAATAAATAAAAGAGTGTCCTAAAAAAGTAAGACAGTGAGAGAAGTGTAAAAGAAAGAGTGTCCTAAAAAAGTAAGAGAACACGGTGTAAAAACATTATGAGAAATTATTATTATTTGTACTTAGATAATATAATATTATAACAAACAATAAAGCAACATGAAATAATATTGACATATTTTTAATTTAAGTTTTACTACCAAAGACAATTTAGAAATAATGAAAACGTGGAACTCGATTTTTATTCACGCAATTAAGTTTATGTTCAAAATAGGTGAAGTCTCAATATAAGTGTATGAGTTACGATAATGTATGAACTGTGTCGTACGATGCCGTATGTTAGTATATGATGATGTATGAGTTGTATCGTATGATGTTGTACGTTAGTACATGACGATGTATGATGTTGTATGTTAGTACATGACGATGTATGAGTTATGATGTTGTATGAGTTGTATCGTATGATATCGTTGATGGTGTTACTTTAACACGTGCGGAAGCAATTTAGATCTTAAGCACTTTAAGTACATTAATTATAGTAAATTAGCTAGCATGTTCAAAAGCATTAAAACTCAATGAGTTTGAATACTAACCTTTTGTCGTTCAACTTCCTTTTTCCCCACGAACTGGTTTCGAACCACCACTAGTGTCTTCCCTACTATTCTCCGGTCTTAGAATGGAATTGTGGAATCCGGTGAGTGACTATAACTTGATAGGAATTTAGTATATGTAAAGAGAGAATTTTTAAGAGATTTTCTCAAAGTTTTTCAAGCAAACTTTCCACGTACCTTGATCACTTTACTTATAAAGTCATATTTGGATGTTCATACAAATGTGAGATTACCAAATTTTGACACTCAAAATTGCACTTAAATTTGTGAGATTATATGGCAAGCATGCAAGTTTGAGTTAACCAAATTTTGACACTCAAAATTCCACTCTAATTTGTGGGATTACGTGGCAAACATGCAAGTTTGGTTAAACCATATATTGACACTCAATATTCCACTAACTCAAACATGGATTTTCTATGAAGTGAAGTGAACCTTTCTTTATTTTAATTCAACAATTAATTTAAATAATTAATTTTAAATCAAAATAATATTAGATGATTAATTAAACAATTTAATTAATATTTAACATTAAATCAAATGTCAATTCCAATTAATTCCAGCACATATTGATTATGAATCCCCATTCATAATTAAAATATTTAAATTTTATTTAACTATCTCCCATTCTCTCTTTTTGTTTAATTCATAATTAAAACAAAATGCGGTGAAATAAATGGTATATATTTAGTGTGTATTCCCTAATTTCAATTTGAACACTTGGAACTCAGTCGTCACACTATTCTAAGGTTTAATCCGATATGAGCTAGCAGAGGGACCTAATGGACCTACAAATCATGGGCTCCAACGATCCAAGATTAACCGGTTAAACTCATTAACCTTGTTAACCAACATTCGTTAACTGCTAGAGCACTCCACTATAGCCTAGTAGTTTCACTCCTCTCACTATAGATATATTTCTGTCCATTTGATATAACCATGATTAGTAAGTCGATCCTTCACAGGTTGTTCGTAACTAAAGCTGGGTCAATTTACCGTTTTACCCTAAAAACTTATTTCTTGTTCCTTAAGTTCCACTGATCCTTTAATGAACAATTTGTTTGTGGTCCAACCATCAAACCTAATCCCTCTCGGGTCAATGAGAGGGTGGGTGATAAGAATCACGATGTTCCAAATGTTTCAAGCACTCCACTATATCCTAGTAGTTTCACTCCTCTCACTATAGATATATTTCTGTCCATTTGATATAACCATGATTAGTAAGTCGATCCTTCACAGGTTGTTCGTAACTAGAGCTGGGTCAATTTACCGTTTTACCCTAAAAACTTATTTCTTGTTCCTTAAGTTCCACTGATCCTCTAATGAACAATTTGTTTGTGGTCCAACCATCAAACCTAATCCCTCTCGGGTCAATGAGAGGGTGGGTGATAAGAATCACGATGTTCCAAATGTTTCAACTGGACCTATTACACGAGGCTCGGTTCAACCATCATTTTTAGAATTAGAAGCTGATACGATTGACCAAGACAACTGCTGAATTGATTTTAAACCAATCACATTAGCCACTCAAGCACATCAACATTTGTTAAAAAGAACTATTTTTGATTTCATAAATTATGTAAAAGTCAAATGGTCAATTTGACTTATTCTTTTGTGGAGATTAAAGGGGATCGAGAATAAATTCCGTCCACAAACGTCTTTTGTCGGGAGACTATATATCCACAATATGTTATGTAAAATTCAGATTCGTGGATGAATGTAATTCAGATCTCAAATTGAGACATTTCCCTTAGAAATCCGAGCATCATATTTGTCATTTCTAAGTTTCAAGCAATTCTTGTGGTAGGATTGCACCCGAGCCATCCAATCAAGCCTTGATCAAGTTGGATTGTGGAGTGACTCAATTTAGAACAAGGTTTCAAATCTTGCTTTTATATCTTCGATCGTAAAAGGTAATCTAATTCTAGCCTTATCTCTTGGTTGATCCAAATTTCGTATAAGGAGGTTAATTACTTTGATTCAATGGTTCTTGCTAAAACAAAAGCTTGGATCGTTGGGCTGAGGATTATGGGTGTCTTATCAATTTGGTATCAAAGCTTAGGTTTACATCTTTGTGGCTGACTCTAGAATTGATTTTATCTTTCATTTGTGCTATTGTTTATCTTTTATTTAAATTTGTCCATTTATTTTCTTGCTGACATTTCCGTCATTATTCATCACCTTTTCAATTTGTTCTCATTTTCTTCCTAAAGATAATGTTGAGATCTTGGAAAAAAAAAAAAAAAATCTTATCATATTTGTTCTAACAATTGTGATTATAAACGATCTTTATCATTTTTTTTAGATCATTTGCTAGAACCGTTGTGTTTGATATTTTTTTTTCTCATAATCTACGCTTGAAGATAACTTTTAAATTTCCCGAATTCTGTAAAAAGGAGAGTTAGATCGTTCTTAAAATCTTCACGTTCTTTCTTTTTGGATTTTTATTTTTTTATTTTTCAGTGTGCAATTCTATTAAAAAATATCTTCGTGTCCCTTATTTGTTTGTTCACGTCTTGTTTTATTTTGTTGTTATTTTATAATTAACTTATCTTAATTGCCTTGAATACTTGCTACTATCAAAATTGCTTTACCGATATATTAGCCTACCTTGATCATAATTTAGTCACTTTCCCAAACAGCCTACCTTTGTGTATAAACACGAGTGTCTCTGAGTGTAAAATCAGTGAGTTGAGTGTGCGAGATTCTAAACATATTTCACTACTGTTTGTACAATCATGAACCAAGACGGAGGAAATGGAGGGGAGATCAATGAAGCTAGGTGGAGAGAAGCACAGGTTAGAAAAATTTCAACTTTCTATGGGAGATCTGATCCAAAGGAGTATTTGGAATAGGAGAGCAAAATTGAGTATGTCTTCGATTGCAACAATTTCAATGAAGAAAAAAAGTTGAAGCTTGCTGTGGCTGAATTTTGTGATTACGCCATTATATGGTGGACATCTTTGAAATCAGAGTGGAGGAGAAATTATGAAGAACCAATTGAAACGTGGGAGAAATTGAAGACATTAATGAGAAAAAGGTACATTCCTAAGCATTATTCTCTAGTACTCAAGCAAAAACTCTATACTTTACAACAGAGATCCAAGAGTGTTGAAGAATATTACAAAGAAATGGAGATCCTAATGAATAGAGCATGTATTGATGAAGATGAGGAAGATACAATCGCTAGATTCCTTGGTGGGTTAAACCGACAACTTGCTCATCAAGTGGATAGGCAAACGTAGTTTGATATGCAAGAATTGTTACATCTTGCTATCAAAATCGAAGGGCAACTAGCTTGTGAGAAGGAGAACTCCAAGAGGTATGGTATTTCAAAGTCTACTACTTTCAACACTTGGAAAAAGAATGCAAATATTGAAAAGATATATTTCAAAGTTGGAGGCTAGTATGATCTTGACAAAAAGAACAAAGCTGAGACTTGCAAGGGTAAAGAGAAAGCGGAGGAATATAAGGAGATTCAAGACATCAAATGTTGGAAATGTTAAGGAATTGGTCATCTTAGTCGTGATTGTCCTAACAAGAGAGTCATGATCATCAAGAACGGACAAGTTGTCACAGATAGTGAGGAAAGTGACCATGATGAGCTAGTTGAAGAAGAAATCCAGGAGAATGAGGAGGAACTGGAAGATGGGAGTCATTTGGTACTTGTTACCAAAAGACTTCTTAAAACTCAAGTTACAGAGAATGATGTTGATGATCAAAGAGACAACCTATTTCACACAAGGTGTATAGTCAAGGGGACTCTTTGTAGTCTTGTAATTGATAGTGGAAGCTGCACTAATGTCGTAAGTACCATGCTGATCCAAAGGTTGCTAATTCCAACCCAACACCATCTTCAACCTTACAAGCTTCAATGGCTCAATGACAGTGGAACAATGAAGGTAACTTCTCAAACTTTAATATCTTTTATTCTGGAAAAATATAAAGAAGAAGTTTTTTGTGATGTTTTACCAATGCATGCTGGAGACATATTGCTTCGCCGACCATGGCAATTTGACAGGAGGGTTATGTATGATGGCTATTTGATTAGGTATTCTTTTGTAAAAGATGGTAGAAAAACCACTCTTGTACCTTTGAGTTCTGCAAATGTATTTATTGATCAATTAAAGTTGGAAGAAAAAAAGAAAGAGTTTGAGAAAAAAGAGTTGAAAGAAAAACAAGAGTTTAGTGAAAAAATAGAGAAAAGTCAAGGAGAAAAACATAGAGAAAAAAAGAATGAAATTGAAAAAAAAGGAAAGAATGTGAGTTGTTTGGCTAGAGTTGGAGTGGTGAGAAGGGCAATGTTCTCATAACAAACCATCTTTGTACTTGTGTACAAGGAATGATGTTTGGTCTCTAGCGATAACAATTTGCCTTTGCCTAGTATGTTTCAATCTCTTTTACAGCAATTTGATGACGTATTCCAAGATGAAGTCCCTAAAGGACTACCTCCCATTAGAGGTATTGAACATAAAATAGACTTTATTCCAGGGGCAGTCATTCCTAATAGGCCAGCTTATAGAGCCAACCCAACTAAGACTAAAGAAATTCAAAGACAAGTAGAGGAGCTCATGGAGAAGGGCTATATACGAGAGAGTTTGAGTCCATGTTTTGTACTAGTCTTATTGGTGCCGAAGAAAGATGGAACGTGGCGCATGTGCATGGATTGTAGAGCTATCAACAAAATCACGGTAAAGTATCGACATCCTATTCCTAGGCTAGACGATATGCTTGATGAATTGCATGGTTCACGTTTATTTACAAAGATTGACTTGAAATCGGGATATCATCAAATTAGAATGCATGTAGGAGATGAATGGAAAATCGTGTTCAAAACTAAGTTTGGATTGTATGAATGGCTTGTTATGCCTTTTGGGTTAACTAATTCTCTTAGTACATTTATGCGCTTAATGAATCACGTTTTGAGAGAATATTTAGGAAAGCATGTTGTTGTGTATTTTGATGATATTTTAATTTATTCAAAGACTTTGCATGAGCATATGGAGCATGTTAAGTCAGTTTTGATTACACTTAGAAGAGAGAAACTTTATGCTAATTTTAATAAGTGTATTTTTTGCATGGAAAAAGTTAACTTTCTTGGCTTCATAGTTGGTAAAAATGGAGAAGTAGATGAAGAAAAAGTTAAAGCAATCAGGGATTGGCCAACACCACAAAATGCAAGTGAAGTTCGTAGTTTTCATGGGTAAGCTAGCTTCTATAGGAGATTTATAAAAGATTTTAGCACCATAGCTGCACCATTGAATGACTGAGTGAAAAAGAATGTGGTTTCTAAATGGGGAGATAGGAAAGAGAATGCATTCAATGTGCTTAAAAATAAATTAGCCAATGCACCATTACTTGTGTTGCCTAACTTTGATATAACTTTTGAAATTGAGTGTGATGCAAGTGGTTTGGGCATAGGTGCTGTTTTGATGCAAGATGGAAATCCCGTTATGTATTTTAGTGAAAAACCAAATGGGGCAGCATTGAACTATCCTACCTATGATAAAGAATTGTTTGCTTTAGTTCGCACATTGCAGGTGTGACAACACTATTATGGCCTAGAGAATTTGTGATCCACTCTGATCATGAAAGCTTGAAGTATCTTAAGTGATATGAACCAAGGGACATCAATCATACAATATGCTTCAATGAAGATGTGAAGAAAATATTGTTGAAATTATCAAAAGATATTTCAATTCATGTCACATTGAAGAAGAATGAAGTTTCATGTTATAAATTTTGGGTGGATTACAATTTAGAGTAATTTAGAGTTATTGTATTTCATTAATGTATTTTAAGACTTTTTATTTAATTTAGGCTACAATTACATAATGGTTCATTATGGGCATTAAGTATGAATGTTCCAACTCTTGGAATGCATTTAATTCATTTTGAGGCTATATAAAGCCATGTATGTTGTATTTGTAAGAAGACTTGGAAAATGTAGTACAAGGAGCATTTGTGCTTTCTTTAGCCAATGACTAAGTTTATTTGCAATTCTATGTAGTTTAGGTTGAATATAGAATCATTCAAGCTCGACATGATCAATCTTGCTTGTGGAGTGATTCGAATCTCAAACAATGTTCTTGCCTTGAGATATTCGATCAACAAGGTAATCCGAATCTTACTCTCCTTGTAGTGATTCCTTATCTTATCATTAAGAGTCAAAGCAAACTGAACCGTAGGCATGCAAAGTGGGTGGAGTTTATTGAAACATTTCCGTATGTCATCAAATATAAGTAAGGTAAGGATAATGTGGTAGCTGATGCATTATCTAGAAGGTACAATCTTTTTACTTCTCTTAGTGCAAAAATTCTTGGTTTTGAGCATATTAAAGAATTATATCGAAATGATAAGACTTTGGAATTATTTATACATCTTGTCTTACAAAAAAAAGTTGTAGATAATTATTATGTGTTTCATGAATTCTTATTTAAGAAAAGTAAGCTTTGTATTCCTAAATGCTCTATTAGAGATTTGCTTGTAAAAGAAGCACATGGTGGTGGCTTAATGGAACATTTTGGGATTAATAAAACTTATAATATGTTGCATGAACACTTCTTTTGGCCGAAAATGAAACATGATGTTCATAAGTTTTGTAGTAAATGCTTTAAATGCAAAGAAGCTAAATCTAGATCACAACCAAATGGATTGTACACTCCTTTGAATCTATCCAATGAACCTTGGACTAATATATCTATGGATTTTATTCTTGGTTTACCGCACACTAAAAAGGGTAAAGGTAGTATTTTTGTTGTGGTAGACAGATTTAGTAAGATGACTCATTTTATTGCATTGTTTATATAACAAGACATATGATGCAAAACATGTTGCTGACTTATTTTTTAGGGAAGTAGTAAGATTACATGGAACCCCTAGAATAATTGTTAGTGATAGGGATGCTAAATTTCTATGTCACTTTTGGAAAGTATTGTGGGGTAAATAATTGTTAGTGATAGTGATAGGGTACCAAATTGTTGTTTTCAACTACATGTAATCCTCAGACGGATGGGCTATTATTTCTAAGAATATTAAGTCTTGGGATGAATGTTTGCCATTTGTAGAGTTTGCATATAATAGAGCAATTCATAGTACAACTCATTGTTCTCCTTTTGAAGTTGTTTATGGATTTAATCCACTTACGCCTCTTGATTTGCTTCCTATTCCACCTAATATGTTTGTGAGTGACGCAACCACAAGTAAGGCAGACTTGATCAAAACATTGCATAAGGAGGTGAAGGAGAGAATTAAGAACCAAAATTTCAAAGTTGTTTCAAGGATTAACAAAGGATAGAAGGAAATCATTTTTAAACCTGGTGACTTGATTTGGATACATTTTCGCAAGGAGCGATTCCCATCTCAAGGGGATGGCCCTTATCAAGTCCTTGAAAGAATTAATAACAATGCATATAAAATTGACCTTCCTACATTCTACTTTTAATGTTTCTGACTTGAGTCTTTTTTATGTAGGTGATGATTTGACTTGAGTCTTTTTTATAGTACTTTTAATGTTGCTGACTTGAGTCCTTTTGATGTAGGTGATGATTTGACTTGAGCCTTTTGATGTAGAAGGAAGTCATTTTTAAACCTGGTGACTGGGTTTGGATACATTTTCGATGGAGCGATTCCCATTTCAAGGGGATGAACCTTATCAAGTCCTTGAAAGAATTAATAACAATGCATATAAAATTGATCTACCTACATTCTACTTTTAATGTTGCTGACTTGAGCCCTTTTGATATAGGTGATGATTTGACTTCAGTCTTATATTTTGATGTAGGTGATGATTTGACTTGAGTCTTTTTTATAGTACTTAATGTTGCTGACTTGAGTCCTTTTGATGTAGGTGATGATTTGACTTGAGCGTTTTGATGTAAAAGGAAATCATTTTTAAACCTAGAGTCTGGGTTTGGATACATTTTCGCAAGGAGCGATTCCCATCTCAAGGGGATGGCCCTTATCAAGTCCTTGAAAGAATTAATAACAGTGCATATAAAATTTATCTTTCTACATTCAACTTTTAATGTTGCTGACTTGAGTCCTTTTGATTAGGTGATGATTTGACTTGAGTTCTTTTGATGTTCTACTTTTAATGTTGCTGACTTGAGCCTTTTGATGTAGAAGGAAATCATTTTTATACCTGGTGACTGGGTTTGGATACATTTTCGCAAGGAGTGATTCCCATCTCAAGGGGATGGCCCTTATCAAGTCCTTTAAAAAATAAATAACAGTGCATATAAAATTTATCTTCCTACATTCTACTTTTAATGTTGCTGACTTGAGTTCTTTTGATGTAGGTGATGATTTGACTTGAGTTCTTTTGCTGTTCTACGTTTAATGTTGCTGACTTGAGCCTTTTAATGTAGAAGGAAATCATTTTTATACCTGGTGACTTGGTTTGGATACATTTTCGCAAGGAGCGATTCCCATCTCAAGGGGATGGCCATTATCAAGTCCTTTAAAAAATAAATAACAGTGCATATAAAACTTATCTTCCTACATTCTACTTTTAATGTTGCTGACTTGAGTCCTTTTGATGTAGGTGATGATTTGACTTGAGTTCTTTTGATGTTCTACTTTTAATGTTGCTGACTTGAGCCTTTTGATGTAGAAGGAAATCATTTTTAAACCTGGTGACTGGGTTTGGATACATTTTCGCAAGTAGCGATTCCCATCTCAAGGGGATGATCCTTATCAAGTCCTTGAAAGAATTAATAACAATGCATATAAAATTGATCTTCCTACATTCTACCTTTAATGTTGCTGACTTGAGTTCTTTTGAAGTAGGAGATGATTTGACTTGAGTTCTTTTGATGTTCTACTTTTAATGTTGCTGACTTGAGCCTTTTGATGTAGAAGGAAATCATTTTTATACCTGGTGACTGGGTTTAGATACATTTTCGCAAGGAGCGATTCCCATCTCAAGGGGATGACCCTTATCAAGTCCTTTAAAAAATTAATAATAGTGCATATAAAATTTATCTTCCTACATTCTACTTTTAATGTTGCTGACTTGAGTTCTTTTGATGTAGGTGATGATTTGACTTGAGTTCTTTTGCTGTTCTACGTTTAATGTTGCTGACTTGAGCCTTTTGATGTAGAAGGAAATCATTTTTAAACCTGGTGACTAGGTTTGGATACATTTTCGCAAGGAGCGATTCTCATCTCAAGGGGATGACCCTTATCAAGTCCTTGAAAGAATTAATAACAATGCATATAAAATTTATCTTCCTACATTCTACTTTTAATGTTGCTGACTTGAGTCTTTTTGATGTAGGTGATGATTTTACTTGAGTCGTACAATTTTATCTAGGTGATGATTTGACTTGAGTCTTTTTTATGGTACTTTTAATGTTGCTGACTTGAGTCCTTTTGATGTAGGTTATGATATGACTTGAGTCTCTTACCTTCTACTTTTAATGTTGCTGACTTGTGACCTTTTGATGTAGGTGATGATTTGACTTGAGCCTTTTGATGTAGAAGGAAATCATTTTTAAACCTGTTGACTGGGTTTGGATACATTTTCGCAAGGAGCGATTCTTATCTCAAGGGGATGACCCTTATCAAGTCCTTGAAAGAATTAATAACAGTGCATATAAAGTTTATCTTCCTACATTCTACTTTTAATGTTGCTGACTTGAGTTCTTTTGATGTAGGTGATGATTTTGACTTGAGTTCTTTTGATGTTCTACTTTTAATGTTGCTGACTTGAGCCTTTTGATGTAGAAGGAAATCATTTTTATACCTGGTGATTGGGTTTGGATACATTTTCGCAAGGAGCGAGTCCCATCTCAAGGGGATGACCATTATCAAGTCCTTTGAAGAATTAATAACAGTGCATATAAAATTGATCTTCCTACATTCTACTTTTAATGTTGCTAACTTGAGTTCTTTTGATGTTCTACTTTTAATGTTGCTGACTTGAGCCTTTTGATGTAGAAGGAAATCATTTTTAAACCTCGTGACTGGGTTTGGATACATTTTCGCAAGGAGCGATTCCCATCTCAAGGGGATGACCCTTATCAAGTCCTTTAAAGAATTAATAACAGTGCATATAAAATTTATCTTCCTACATTCTACTTTTAATGTTGCCAACTTGAGTTCTTTTGATGTAGGTGATGATTTGACTTGAGTTCTTTTGATGTTCTACTTTAATGTTGCTGACTTGAGCCTTTTGAAGTAGAAGGAAATAATTTTTAAATCTTGTGACTGGGTTTGGATACATTTTCACAAGGAGCGATTCCCATCTCAAGAAGATGACCCTTATCAAGTACTTGAAAGAATTAATAACAATGCATATAAAATTGTTCTTCCTACATTCTACTTTTAATGTTGCTAACTTGAGTCCTTTTGATGTAGGTGATGATTTGGCTTGAGTCATTTTTATGGTACTTTTAATGTTGCTGACTTGAGTCCTTTTGATGTAGGTGATGATTTGACTAGAGTCTCCTACATTTTACTTTTAATGTCGCTGACTTGAGTTCTTTTGATGTAGGTGATGATTTAACTTGAGCCTTTTGATGTAAAAGGAAATCATTTTTAAACGTGGTTTGAGCGATTCCCATCTCAAGGGGATGGCCCTTATCAAGTCCTTGAAAGAATTAATAACAAAATTCCTACTGATTTGAGTCCTTGATGATTTGGTCCTTTCTACTTTTTAATGTTGCTGACTTGAGCCTTTTGATGTAGCCTTTTGATGTTCTACTTTTAATGTTGATGTTGCTGATTTGAGCCTGGATGATAAGAATTCTTTTGAAGAGGGGGAGGATGATAAGAATCCTGGATGATAAGAATCCTTCTTTATTACACGATCCAAGGCGAAGAAGATTCAACAAACATTAATTCTTCATAGTCCAGCAATCCAATTTTGTTGACGAAGGACAACTGAATATTTAATGTCAATAGCAGAATTCGAACTTACGCGCAGAAAGCTCAATTGATTTTGAACCTGTCGCATTAGCGACTCAAGCACATAAACGTTTGTTTGAAGAACTATTTTCAATTTCATAAATTATGTAAAAGTCAAATGGTCAATTTGACTTATTCTTTTGTGGAGATTAAAGGGGATCGAAAATAAATCCCGTCCAAAAACGTCTTTTGTCGGGAGACTAAAGATCCAAAATATGTTATGTAAAATTCAGATTCGTGGATGAATGTAATTCAGATCTCAAATTGAGACGTTTTCCTTAGAAATTCGAGCATCATATTTGCCATTTCTAAGTTTAAAGCAATTCTTGTGGTAAGATTGCACCCGAGCCATTTAATCTAGTCTTGATCAAGTAAGATTGTGGAGTGACTCAATTTAGAACAAGGTTCTAAATCTTGCTTCTATATCTTCGATCGTAAGAGATAGTCTAATTCTATTATCTCTTGGTTGATACAAATTTCTTATAAGGAGGTGTTAATTACTTTGGTTCAAGGGTTCTTGCTAAAACAAAAGCTTGGATCGTTGGGCTGAGAATTAGAGTTGCCTTATCAGTGGGCCCCTTGTTCAAGACTAGGAGTCAGTACTTAAGGGAACAACCTCTCTACTATCCCTAAAAGTGGGTAGGAGTGAATTCCATCATACACCCTATGTCCCCATCTATTCACCTAGTCTTATCCTTGAAATGGGAGGCTTATTGAGTCGGCAAACTCGAGCCACTCTCACTCATGAAAATCTAAGGATAATTTCGAATAAACAGGAGTTCATAGTTAACTCAGGATTAAGATCGAATACCTAGGTCATCGAATGAAAAAATCAGTCTCAACGGTAAACGACATTATAAAGTGAAAGTGATTTTCTTCATGATCCGATCTTATGCAATACTCATTGCATAGGACGCCCCCACTCACATGTCTCCACATGTACAATTTAACGATCACATTTTTTATATCATATACAAAAGTGAGCCGCATCCATAGTGTCCCCAGAATAAGGTACTCAGCCTTATCCCTATGCTATAGATCATTTTGACTATATACTTGAACTTGATCCACTCTTATGTCTCTACATATAGTTCAAGTAATCATACTATAGCCAGAGTATTCTTAGTTTATTGGATTTAGATTAATGATTGTAACATTCACTTTATTCAATAACAATTTTTACTGAATAAACATCAATAATAATTTACTGAAAATAGAGTATGTTTTTGTTTACAAACTATGAGTTTTAGGACATAAAACCCAACAAACTCCCACTTGGACTAAAACTCTAGTGGGGTTCTATAATGTTGAGTATAGAGAAAGACATAAATACAATGAACTAGGGCATCACATACCCATGCATTTTCTCCCACTTGCCCTAGATTACATAACTCGTAGTCCTAGACTCACTATGATATGAACCAATAGACATCAATCATACAATATACTTCAATGAAGATGTGAAACAAATATTGTTGAAATTATCAAAAGATATTTCAATTCATGCCACATTGAAGATGTGAAACAATTCATGCCACTAGAGCTACTCCGCTCTCCAAAAAAATGCTAAGGAGTGTGAAGTTCTAGCTTAGTAGTTCATGTGCCTATGGTTCGGTCTACCTCAATTTTGCTAAATTGTCTTGTCCATACTCTTAAGAATTGCAAGCAGATTTAAGGTTCAAGCTTTTTATTAAAATCAACATCTCGTGTTGATATTAATGTTGGAATAACTTAGATATAATATTCGGTCTTAATTCAAACTTTTTTTTTTATACACAACTTGTCACTTGGTATTCATAATAAACCTTGATTTCTTATAAAGTAGTGTCTTTAGGGGTAGTTTCGTCCTTTCCTTAAAATTCATACCTCAAACATGTTCTAATCTCCTCGTGAAGTCTCACATACTTACCCATACGGTCATAAATGTGTCCCATAAAAATTTTATCAACACTTTAGGTCCTTTAGAATCTTGAAAGCATTTTAGAATTCTTAAAGGGGTATGTTAGTCATTTACCACCCCAATTCTTGGTTTAAATCCTCGGCATATTCCAATGACTTTGTAACTTTGTATAATTCCTTTGAACCATGACATACAACTCCTCATCAAATTTCATGTCATTTAGAAGTCACCTTAGTCATAAATCAGTGGTACATAATTATAGGGACATTTAGGTGCCTCTTTATCATAATCTAATGGTTACCAAATTTCATACAAAACCTTATCATGTCATATTGAGTCTTCTCCTAAAATTTCATGAGCAAAATAGTTCATGTAGTAGGTTTGTGGCTCATGCACTCCATTGAAATCAATAATCATGTAGACACTAAGGTTGGAAAACCTTAAATACTTAACTCAACCTTTATTTCAATCATCTCAATTTCTCCGAGACTTGCTTCATTTCATCCATTAGAATAATATTTAATCAATTTCTTGCATTATATTCTCCTTTTAATAATTTTTTATTTTTCATTCCAATACTTTAATTTAAACTTTACATACTTCATAGTGATAAAATTTTCTCTCGACACTACCACTCTTAATATCTATAGTAGACTATAAAATATTGTCGTCTACCAAGCTTTCTTGGTCATTTTCATTTGAAACTACTTACTCATTAGTATACATTGGTACATTCCTTTCCATCTCTATGGTCATAATATTGTGTATTTTAACTATGTTCTCGTCTAACTGAAACATTTGACTATCTTTATCAAAATCATTCTCATGCATATACTAGCATTTTGACTTTCCTTAATAGTTTTACTAGTTTCTGCTTTACATTCTTCTCCCAATCAAATTCTCTTACCTAAAAGTTCACTAATTGATCTTTTTGTCCATACATCCTTAAAATATCATTTTAAAATACTGGATCTCCCCCTACACAAGAAAATTGTTGATAAAACTAAAAAATTACACTTTCTTTTTTATCCAATTTTTTTCTCTCTACTTATCATTAATGAAAGACAAAGAAAAATTTCAGGGTAGAAATATTCTTGAGAATTTTTCTTAAGATTTGAACCCATAGCAGATGATAGAACTAAAATAGATAATCTATGTTTCCTACGCACACGAGCTCATATCTTTCCTTCTCTATTAATCTCTAATTCTAATCTTCCTTCCCAATTAGATATTATGATGCCGGTATAGACCGAAATTTCGTTACAATCCAATTCTGACCGGTAATAGATACTGGAGCTTTGCAATATTTGACTGATCACAATTCTGTATAGTCCATTTACTATAGACGTTCCCAGGGAATTCATTAGAGCAATGTTTCCAATTAAAATTGTTCCTTTTCTATATTTTAAATAATTAAAAAGAAAGAAAACAAATATTGTTTTCCTTTCCTCATTATTGTCTATATTTGTATTGTTTGCAAGTGTCTACTTCATTTGGTTCATCATTTACGTCTCATATTTGTAGATGAATTCCATATACAAATTTGCCTATTTTCCTACAAAATCAAGAAATTTATAATACTTCTTCTCTTTCCGCTACCTACCCCAATTCTAGTAAATTTTTGGAGTAAAAATCATGACATGAAATTGGTTAAAAACTCCACCCTAACCCAATGCAAATTGAATGCACTAGTAAATCACATGAATCTACGAACGACTTACCGTATTTGATTTGTGATCAAGCTAGAGTTTGAGAATTTGGTAATTTTCATTGGAAACACGGTCAAATAGGCTTTTCTCTTGGTATACCTTATCTAGTATAACCCAAAACTAATGTTCCTATAACCATAACCGAGAGACATCACAACCCTTCCAACGCCTTTGTAATATCAAGAATGGGCTTAACAAAATTCTCTTATGGTATTATATAAGCATGGTGGATATCCTCAGATACCATAAAACTTGGGATACTTGAAAATCAAACTTAAAATGACCATCTTGAAACTTTAACTATGGTAATACCTTTTAACCAGGTTGACATTTCTGGGAAAAATTGATTGGTAATTTTCTACAACAATTTGTTTATGTTGAGCTTCCTGAGTGCATTCGTGTACCCTAAGGAGGATTACCACAAAACTTCTAGTTGATTTAGAGACAATGTCCCACTCTAATCCTCGTGCATCCCCCATCCAAGTTCATCTTAAATCATGGTTTTTATTAAGGTATCTTGACAATTTCATACCATAGTCCCTCTTATAACGATAACTGATATGAACCAAGAGACATCAATCATACAATATACTTCAATGAAGATGTGAAGAAAAGGTTGTCAAAATTATCAAAAGATGTTTCAATTCATGCCACATTGAAGAACAATAAATATTGGGTGGATTACAATTTACTTAATTTAGAGTCATTGTATTTCATTAATGTATTTTAAGACTTTTTATTTATTATAGTTTACAATTACATAATGGATAATTATGACCATTAAGTATGAATGTTACAACTCTTAGAGTGCCTTTAATAGTTTCATTTTGAGGCTATATAAAGCCATGTATGTTGTATTTGTAAGTAGACTTGAAAATATAGTAAAAGGAGCATTGGTGCTTTCTTTAGCCAATGACTAAGTTTCTTTACAATTCTATGTAGTTTAGGTTGCATGTAGAATCATTCAAGTTTGACATGATCAATCTTGCTTGTGAAGTGATTTGAATCTCAAACAAGTGTTTTTTTCTTGAGATATTTGATCAACAAGAATCATTCAAGCTAGACATGATCGATCTTGCTTGTGGAGTGATTCGAATCTCAAACAATGTTCTTGTCTTAAGATATTCAATTATCCGAATCTTACTCCCCTTGTAGTGATTCCTTATCTTATCGATAACAAATGATAAGATAAGGAATCAATACAAGGGGAAGAAGATTCGGATTACCTTGTTGATCGAATATCTCAAGAAAAGAACGTTGTTTGAGATTCGAATCACTCCACAAGCAAGATCGATCTTGTCTAGCTTGAATGATTCTTGTTGATCAAATATCTCAAAGCAAGGACACTTGATTGAGATTCGAATCACTCCAGAAGCAAGATTGATCATGTCGAGCTTGAATGATTCTAAGTAACCTAACTACATAGAATTGCAAATAAACATAGCCATTGGCTAAAGAAAGCACAAATGCTTCTTTTACTATATATTTTCCAAAGTCTATCTACAAATACAACATACATGGCTTTATATATCCTCAAACTGAAACTACTAAAGGCATTCCAAGAGTTGTAACATTCATACTTAATGACCATAATTATCCATTGTAATTGTAACCTATAGTAAATAAAAAGTCTTAAATACATTAATGAAATACAATAACTCTAAATTACTCTAAATTGTAATCCACCCAAAATTTATGACATGAAACTTTATTGTACTTCAATGTAGCATGAATTGAAATATCTTTTGATAATTTCAACAATATTTTCTTCACATCTTTATTGAATTATATTGTATGATTGATGTCTCTTGGTTCATATCAATAACTATAAATGAAAAGAAAATCTGAGATAGGATTTTACTGTAATAACCGACCAAAATCTCTAAATCTACATCTGCTTATGTTTGAAAGCCATTTTACTCTTTCTCAAATTTGACAATTGTTGTTTTTTTGTTTCTTTTTGTAATAACAGTTACTCTTATAAAGATGGGTTGAGGAGAGATAATTGTGGGAAGGGATGAGAGGTTAGTGGAGAGAAGGGGGAAAGGTTGTTTTTTTTTTTTTTTTTTTTTTTTTTTATTATTATTGTTATTGTTATTGTTATTTANCTATTTTTTGTTTATAATTATTTTTATTTCTTTATTTCTTTATTTATGATTTTATTTATTTTTTTTTTATTTTTTGGGCTATTACAAAATATGATTTGATTGAAATTCTTCCATAAAACTTTGAGAAAATCTCTCAAAACTCTCTCTTTACATATACTAAATTTCTATCAAGTTTCACCCCTCACCGAATTCCACAATCTCGTTCTAAGCTCGGGAAATAGTAGGAAAGACACTAGTGGTGGTTCGAAACCGGTTCGTGAGGAAAAAAAAATTGAACTACAAAAGGTTAGTATTCAAACTCATTGATTTTTAATGCTTTTGAACATGCTAGCTAATTTACTATAATTGATGTACTTAGAGTGCCTAAGATCCAAATTGCTTCCGTATGTGTTATAGTAACACCATCAAGTATATGTATTTTTAATAATATATATGCATAGTGATAAACCTTAGACTTAAGAGATGTTATCTTGGTTTCTAGAATCATGCTGCCTAGACCATGCGAAAGAGTAAGACAAGGAAGGGGAAAATCTCCTATTAGAGGTAGAGAACGAGGTGAGGCTAGAGAGAGTCCATCTCAAGAAAGATCAGAGATAGGGTTTGAATTAGAACCCTTATTGCATGAAATGTCTACCCCTTTGGGAATAGACTTAGTAGCTTGGGATAGAGTAAAGAATGACCAAGTAATCATAGGGAACCAAACTCTAAGCGTTGACCTGATGATAGTAAACATGATGGACTTCGACGTCATACTAGACATGGATTGGCTAGCTGAAAACCGTGCTAGTATAAACTATCGTAAAAAAAAAGGAAGTAAAATTTTCACCATTGGTGGGACCTACCTTTAAATTTAAAGGCACAAGTACCAGGATTACCCTCAAGGTAGTCTCAATGATGAATGCAAAGAGGTTAGTCCAACAAGGCAGATGTGCTATATTAACATGTGTCGTAGACGTAAGAGGAAAAGAAAAGACCCTAAAAAACGTGCCAATAGTAAACGAGTTCTCAGATGTATTTCCAGATGACCAACCTGTAATACCCCCTTTCCGAGAGGTGTACTTCGTCATTGAACCCGAGCCAAGAAATGGGCCTATTTCCAAATCACCCCTATCACATGGCGCCAGCAGAGTTGAAGGAACTCAAGGCGTAATTACAAGACTTACTGGATAAAGGGTTCATTCGACCTAGCATATCTCCCTGGACTGCACCTGTGTTGTTTGCTAAGAAGAAAGATGGATAGATGCATATGTGCATCGATTATAGAGAGCTAAACAAGAGAACCATAAAGAACAAATACCCTTTGCCTAGAATAGAAGGCTTATTCGATCAACTAAGAGAGGCAACAATATTTTCGAAAATAGATCTGCGGCAGGTTACTATTAAATAAAGAGTAAAGAAAAAGATGTACCAAAGACAACATTTAATACAAGGTACGATCACTACAAGTTCGTAGTGATGTCATTTGGCCTCACCAATGCCCCACCTGTGTTAATGGAGTTAAAGAACTGAGTGTTCAAGGACTGTCTAGACATTTTTGTGATCGTGCTCATTGATGACATCCTAGTGTACTCGAAAACGGACCTGGAACACCAGAAACACCCCTTAAAAGTGCTAGCCACCCTAAGAGAGAACAAGTTGTACACCAAGTTCTCAAAGTGCGAATTTGATTACAACAAGTTTCTTTCCTAGGACACGTGGTGTTAAAGGACAGAGTATGATATGAACCAAGTGACATCAATCATACAATATACTTCAATGAAGATGTGAAGAAAATGTTGTCAAAATTATCAAAAGATGTTGCAATTCATGCCACATTCAAGAGGAAATGAAGATTGATTGTTATAAATTTTGGGTGAATTACAATTTACGTAATTTAGAGTTATTGTATTTCATTAATGTATTTTAAGATCTTTTATTTACTTTTATGTTACAATTACATAATGGTTAATTATGGTCATTAAGTAGAAATGTTAAAGCTCTTGGAATGTCTTTAATAGTTTCATTTTGAGGCTATATAAAACCATGTATGTTGTATATGTAGGTAGACTTGGAAAATGTAGTAAAAGAAGCATTTGTGCTCTTCTTTAGCCAATGGCTAAGTTTCTTTGCAATTCTATGTAGTTTAGGTTGCTGTAGAATCATTCAAGCTCGACATGATCAATCTTTCTTGTGGAGTGATTTGAATCTAAATCAAGCGTTCTTGCCTTGACATATTTGATCAACAAGAATCATTCAAGCTAAACATGATCAATCTTGCTTGCGGAGTGATTTTTCCATATCATTTGGTATCAGAGTCTTAGGCTCAAGATTAGATATATGTTTCCTTTGCATTTCTTTTCAATTTGATTTTTATTTATTTTTATCTTTTTATTTTTTAATCGACCCAGAGTTCAAAATTCAATCTTTGCTCTATTTAAAATTTTGAGAGGTGAGAATGATAGCTTCATTTGTGTAATAATTGAGTGTAAAAAGAGTGGCCTAGAATTTCTTGAGTGTATACTCGTGAGAGGCTGTTGTGAGGTCCTTTGTATTTCCATACCTTATTTTTTGCAGTAAAGTTTCACAAATAGATTCGAGGACGAATCCTCTTGAAGAAGGGGAGAATGATATGAACCAAGTGACATCAATCATACAATATACTTCAATCATGATGTGAAGAAAATATTGTTGAAATTATCAAAATATATTTCAATTCATGCCACATTGAAGAAGAATGAAGTTTGATTTTATAAATTTTGGGTGGATTACAATTTAGAGTAATTTATAGTTATTGTATTTCGTCAATGTATTTTAAGACTTTTTATTTACTATAGGTTACAATTACATAATTGGTTAATTATGGTCATTAAGTATGAATGTTACAACTCTTGGAATGCCTTTAATAACTTCTTTAGCCAATGACTAAGTTTCTTTGCAATTCTATGTAGTTTAGGTTGCATGTAGAATCATTCAAGTTTGACATGATCAATCTTGCTTGTGGAGTGATTTGAATCTTAATCAAGTGTTCTTGTCTTGAGATATTTGATCAACAAGAATCATTCAAGCTAGACATGATCGATCTTGCTTGTGGAGTGATTCAAATCTCAAACAATGTTCTTGCCTTGAGATATTTGATCAACAAGGTAATCCGAATCTTACTCCCCTTGTAGTGATTTCTTATCTTATCAGAGTATCAACAGATCCCACTAAGGTCGAAGCGATCACAAAGTGGGAATGTCCAACTACGGTAACAACAGTACGAAGTTTCTTGGGACTAGCGGGATACTATCGAAGGTTCGTGCAGAACTTCGCTAGGATAGACTCATCTTTGACACAGAAAAGAGAAAAGGGGTACCATTTACATGGAATGATGCTTGTGAGGCAAGCTTCCAAAACTTAAAAAAAAAAATTGGTAACCATCCTGGTACTCACAGTGACGCATCCAAGAAGGGACTAGGATGTGTGTTAATGCAACACGGTAAGGTTGTTGCATATGCGTCCCATCAACTAAAAGAATACAAAAGGAATTACCTTACCCAAGACCTAGAGTTGGTCGTTGTAGTGTTTGCTAAAAATTTGGCGACACTACCTGTATGGAGAGAAAACTCAAATTTTTACCGACCACAAGAGTTTAAAATATTTATTCACCCAGATAGAGTTAAATATAAGGCAGAAAACGTGACTAGAATTCGTGAAGGACTACGATGTAGATATCAGTACTACCCTGGAAAAGCAAACGTTGTTGCAAACGATTTGAGTAGAAAGACGGCCCACTTGTCGGCCCTCATTACGAGGGAACTAAGGGCGCAAAGAGAATTCGAGCGAGCCAACATAGTTGTAGCAATAGAGAGAGTCATAGCACAGGTGACCCAACTCAGAGTGCAACCTACGCTTAGGCAGAGAATTATTACCTCCCAACGATAGAATCCTAACCTACAGGAAGTCCTAGGCCAGCTAGACGAAAGTCTAGTAGACAAATTATTGAAGTTTTCAAATGAAGGACTATTGTATTAGGGACGCCTACATGTCCTGACAATAGAGGAGTTAAGAAAAGAGATACTAACGGAAGCTCACAACTCGCCATTTTCCATGCACCTATGAGGTACTAAGATGTACCAAGATTTAAAATAACATTTTTGGTGGAAGAGTATGAAGAGGGACGTGGTCGAGTTTGTGAGCAACTGCTTAGTTTGTCAACAAGTGAAAGCTCTTAGACAAAAGACAGTGGGGATGTTACAACCCATAAGTAAATCGGAATGGAAGTGGAAAACATAGCAATGGACTTCATAGTGGGATTTCCCAAAACGCTTAAATGCTACAGTGATCTAGGTAATTGTCGATAGGTTGACCAAGTCGGCACACTTCTTACTTGGGAAAGCAACATATACATTTGATAACTGGGTGCAACTGTATGCGTAAGAAATAGTAAGATTAAATGGAGTTCCAGTGTCTATAGTGTCAGATTAAGATCCACGCTTTATGTTAGCATTTTGGCGCGAACTTCAAAAAACGTTGGGTACTTTGCTCGACTTTGGAACCGCCTTCCACCCCCAAACAAATGGACAAACAGAGCACCTAAACCATATCTTAGAGGACACGCTAGGCGCTTGCATATTAAACTTTAAGCAAAGTTGCACTTTCAAGCCACTATTGGAATGACACTGCTCGAGGCACTATATGGGAAACGGTGTAGGTCCCCGCTATGTTAGGACAAGGTAGGTGAGAGAGAGCTTGTAGGACCCGAGCTGGTCCTAGTCGCCAATGAGACTATCCATAAAATTTGAGTGAGGATGCTTATCGCTCAAAGTAGACAAAAAAAAAAAAAAAAAGTTAAGCCGATGTAAGACAAAGAAACTTAGAGTTTGATGTAGGGGACCTAGTATTCCCAAAGGTGGCACCCATGAGAGACGTCTTGAGGTTCGGATATAAGGGCAAGTAAGTCCTAGATGCATTGTACCTGTCAAAATTCTCGAGCTAATTGGTCCATAATGTATAAGTTAACCCTACCTCCCTCCCTCTTAAAAGTACATGAGGTAGTTCACGTGTAGATCTTGAGTAAATACATGACGAGCTCTATAAACATAATAGACTACGAGCCCCTCCAAATCAACGAAGATATAAGTTATGAGAAAAAACCAATCAAATTTTAACCTGAGAAGTGAAAGTGCTACGCAACAGGTGCATTGCGTTTGTTTAGGTGCTGTTTTTCTTGTTTTAAATTCAGAAGTGAGTGGAAAAGTGAAAGACCAAGAGTTTGTAGATGAAAGGATAAGAGTGGTTATAGGAAATAATGGCATTCTATTAGCTTTTATTATTTCAGTTTTAGAAGTGCATGAGAATGCTTAAATATAAGAGTGGTTGTTCTTTCTGTTGTGAAAAAGCAGAGAAAAAAGCATAAAATAGTGAAACAATATAAGAGTGTCTTTTTAGAAAGTTCGAGTGTTTTGTCTCAACACTCACGAAAGGAAAATAGTGTGACTGAGATTTTTTTTTTTTTTTTTTTTTTTTTTTTTTTTTTTTTTTTTTTTTTTTTTTTTTTTTTT